>NC_086041.1:20363021-20666051 GCF_947568885.1 Cydia strobilella | reverse complement strand
ATCTTAGTCTGAAATTATTGTACTACCATCCTTATCCTTTAAATTCATGTATAGCAAAAAGTACCTGTGTTATGTAAGGGTAATGATTGTTATTTATTTTCACTTATGACTCACAGGTGTCATGGGTGCGTCACCGTGATATCCACCTGCTGACGGTGGGGCGCTACACGTACACATCGGACCAGCGGTTCGAGGCGCAGCACAAGCCGCGCTCCGAGGAGTGGGCGCTGCGCATCCGCTCCCCACAGCGTCGCGACTCCGGCCAGTATGAGTGCCAAATATCTACCACACCACCCATCGGTCACGCTGTCTTTCTAAACATCGTAGGTAAGATCCACTCCAAGCCATGGAGGAAGTTTAGTGCTGCGTAGCCACGGGCCAATATAATATTGTAATGTGCCCATCATTGCAAGTATTCCTCAAAAACCTCTGACAGGACAGGACTGGAGTAACTCCTAATACTACTTAACTCTCTCCAATGCCTATATGATAATATTTTTATCTGAAGCTGATTTTTTTATTACACTTCATGAAATAAAAAGATTATTTCTAAAGGTTATTTCTTTAATGATATCTTGTATTTTTCCGAACACAAAAATAAAACCTGTTTTACTTATAAAGGTAAATATTACTGAAATTTGTGTGTCTCCATAATTTGAAGCCCATTTGAAAACTCGTTTCTGTATACAATTTTAAATACAGATACCCAAAATTTTCAGTGATTCTATTTTATAAATAAAGTAGGTACCTAATATTTGTTATTTTTAGGGTTCCGTACCCAAAAGGTAAAAACGGGACCCTATTAGTAAGAATCCGCTGTCCGTCTGTCCGTCCGTCTTAGTAATAGGGTCCCTTTTTACCCTTCGGGTACGGAACCCTAAAAAGTGAGTGTGTGTAAATAAAAGTACTATACGAATTGTCTTTATGCACAGAGCCTGAAACAACGATTTCAAGTGGCGCCGAACTGTTTATTCAAGCCGACTCCACCATCAACCTTACGTGCACTGTGCGACATACGCCCGAACCCCCGTCTTCAATTACTTGGACTCACGCAGACCAGGTCTTTATAAAAAATATTGATTATCTCACTTTAATCATATAGGTGTTTAACAGAGTACCTACATTTTAACCATATTGTGACAAGGATGGCGGGAACGTTGTTCGTCGAAAATACCGTTTTTGTAAAAAAAAAAAGCATTTATTGTTCAAATTCAATTGTTACATGCCATGCAATATTTTGTTAATATTTACTTTGATTATATTTTTTATTCTTTTTGAAATCGCATGCCTTTAAAATATGCATGTAGTGTTCTAACAAAAAAAAAACTTAAGTATAGGCTTAAAATGGTACATTTCAAAGGTCGTCGGGGCACTCTAGTAACGTATCCCGAACAACAGATTATTAAGATTTTTGTTTGCTTAGTATTATAATTTTATTTCAAGGCTTATTCAATAAGGATAATTTATAAGCATTAATCATAATACGAGTATTAAGGTAGTATTAAGTCAATAAATAGGTTCATAAATGTATAATATTACATATGTAAGTATTTACAACAGACTTAGCTCTTTGTAGACTTTAGCCACTACTCCTAGGATTCTAGGTAACTCACTGAATACTCTAACAGTGCTGAATACATAATCATATATAAACATATACTGTAGTAAACTTATGTACCTATTCCCCTCGTAGGTGGTTCTAAGAGAGATTACTTTGAAACTAAGAGGGACTTAATCTTAACTCGGTTACAGTATAACTTGCTATATTAAAACAAAACTTGACTACGCTGTTTAAATTTCATTGCTTAAACTTTTTAATGTTTTCATAACATCTTCCTTTGTCGTTGATTATTATCTCAAACAAAATTATAGCTGTGTGTTCATAATCATCAAGTAACTTGAATACAAAGCGTGGTTTATGAAGAAGGTGGTTAAATACATTTATGTATTCAATAAATGTAGTCACCGAAATATTTGCGCTCATACGATGTGAACGCAGATATCTCAAAAACCACTACTACTCGTATTACTGTGGTAACAAAATCTTATTATAAAATGACATCACATTAACGGTAGCATCCGTCATGCGTTCTGTAAAGACCGCAATATGAAAACATGACATGATTTTTTACGATGCACGTTATAAATTTCCATGACATGACGTAGCAGCGTACTACAAGACGATATTGTATCGTTTGATTGTTTTTAGACTCTTATTTATGTTATTCTAACCATCTGATCACATATATATATAAGAAATACTTAGTCTAACATGTTTGGAAGAGTATACGTCCCGATTACCGGAACCATCAGATTTGAGTATAATGTTGACATCTTAACTAGTTGTTCCAGACAATATATCAGAATTTATGGATACGAATAATGCTGTCGTAGAAAATGTCGACTGCCAGATCTTAATTACAACTGTTCAACATACCTGAAAGCTACATAATTATAGATTGAATATAAAATTATATCAAAACATAATTTTAATAACAATTAAACCAACTCATCTTCTTCTACATAAAAAATCATAGGGCGGCTGGTGGATAGGTTTTAACAGCTATGTCGCTTAGCAATGATTATACCATAAATCTCGCGCTTAACGCGACTACAGGTAACCCCCGGAAGGATTGGAAACTCTATTTTAAGTTATTTGGTTCATTTAGCTTTGAACTTTACTTGTGAAATTCTTGGAAGCAACTTTAGGTGTTATATTGAAAAAGTGGGTTGTTAAATTGTATTGTGACTGAGTGAGTAGGTCTAGCGTTTAGGTATCTATCGTTAATAGATAGGTACTCTTACGTAATACTCCAAGGTATAATATTTGCCAAAAGAAAGTAATATCGTACATAAATTTCTTTTAAAAATGTATTTAAACTTATCTTTGTCATAGTTCATAGTTTAATAAGTAATATATTAAGATAGCCTCCAGTAACTGTTTTTTTTTCTAAAATATAAAGAAGTATACGATTGTTTCTACACTTTAAGTAAATGCTTGAAGTTTTGACTTAAAGATATTATTTATTTCGCATCAGCCATGATAAGTCCTTAGATTATGATGGTTGCACTTGTTTACGTGACAGCTAACGTCAGTATTATCAAAGAGGATATAATAGGATAGAGCGGTACTGTCATAGTAAATTTTGTAGCCACAGTAAATTTACTGCCATCTGTCGACACACGATTAAAACTAAAATAAAATAAATAAATAAAAAAGTTAATAAATGTAGGTGTATAAATGGTTTTTATATTTTCAATATTTGCATTAAATATTTTTATATTATTTTGACCCATGTTCTTTCACTGATATGCGTCAAAATTGTTAAATAACAAACGAAACCGTCAAAGCCATCTATACGAGAGTAGGCCAAAGGTAGTGGCGCCATCTGATCGAGAATCAAATTTTCTTTGGTATTATCTTTCAATAATTATATGTAGAAAGTGACATTTATTTTAGCACGGGCATAAAACCAGCCCTTATACGCCGATTTTCGTTTCGTATCAAAGATAAACTTAATATAGGTATCTTAGCTATACAAGATATTATGATACCAAATAAAACATTAAATATTTACATAGTTACTAACCAACTCAAATATTTCAGTTAGACACTAAATAATATAATACAAAAGTGCGCCACTCAGACGTTTATAAGATATGAGGTTTTGTGTTGCTGCCAAAACGAGATTTTATTTCTTAGATAGTAATACATTTTAAAGTTACAAACTGCGATTTAAATCTGCTTTTTCAAGTCGCTATACGGTTGGCACAAGAATTTTCTTTTTGGTTTAAATTTTAAATGTCTAGTGTGCCAGGGGTGCTACATAGCACACGTCGACGCACACGTTCGAACACGCAAGGTCTTAATTTTTTTACAAATTTAAGATTTGGCGGCAAGACCCCTTAAATCTTAAAATTTTTGTTTAACTAATAGTATAATTTGCATTTAAAATTTCAATTCCAAAATGATACAATAATTGTAAATTACGTGTTTAAATGTTTTAAAAAGTCATATTATTTCCAACTCATAAACTCGCCTCTTTAATCAATGTGTCCTGCGGGTCCTGCCCCGTCCTGCCCACCATGACATACGGTGCCGAGACAAGGACGCTAACTAAGAAGGCTGTGCATAAGTAGCACAGAGAGCCATGGAGCGCGCCATGCTCGGCATCAAACTTCAAGACCGAGTGAGAAATGTCGAGATCCGACGCCGCACCAAGGTGCGAGATGTGGGAGACGTCAAATAATTACCAAGCTTAATTGGAGTTGGGCGGGACATGTTGCCAGGCAGAGTGATGGCAGGTAGACCAAAATGTTGACGGATTGGTCGCCACTTTCGGATGAAAGAAGCGCCTGGCGTCCGTTGGCTCGTTGGGTGGATGACGTTCGAAAAATCGCGGGGCACTTTTGGATTAGACTAGCCCAGGACCGGGATAAGTGGCGTACACGAAGAGAGGCCTATAATCAGCAGTGGCGACTGAAGGCTAGAATGATGATGATGATGATTATTAATTTACACTTTACAGGTTATAAATTTTGATTCTGCACGCGGTGGTATCTCCCTGGTCACCGAAAAAGGCATGAAAAGCACGAGCCGTCTGCTGGTGCAGCGCGCGAGGGGCGCCGACGCCGGGCTGTACACGTGTGGGCCTAACAACGCGCCTCCTGCCTCCACTCGGGTCCATGTGTTGTCTGGTAAGCAAAGACATATATATATAAAGAAATACATTAAAAGCATTTATTTATAATAAATACAATAATAGCTATCGTATTTGTCATATACAGAAAGATTACGTGACAGTTATGTACAAGTTCAACATGATTTAAGAGTCCCCGGCAAGCTCGGTTCTCCATACAAACGTAGTGACGCTCTCATTTTAGAACGACTAGCTAGATTGCTCTGAAACTTTGTACTTACAATAGGATAAGGTATATCTATGTCTGTAATTAGTTTATGTAGCCACTATTTAAGTTTTTCATACAAAACTTGTTTTTATTCTATTTTGTTTGTTTTATATATTTGAGCTATATAAACTAATTACAGACCTAGATATACCTCATGTCATTGTATGTGCAAAGTTTTATTACAATCCAATACGTAATTTTAAAATGAGAACGAAACTCCGTTTGTATGGAAAGGTGAAATTCGGCCGAGCTTGACGGGGACTCATAGTGATTGTAATTAAATGAAAAATATAAAAATATTTACTTATAGCATCTAGAACTGTACGCAAATTACACGCTCACTTGTTTCCACACTCGTTTTTGTTTAGATACAGGCTATTTTTGATGGCTCTTGGCATAATTCGATTACCGTTTAGGTATTTCCGGACCTCAAAAATAACTCAAATCTCAAAGTCCGGTGGAGGCTTACATAATGGCGTTTACTTAAAACCTTTGAAGCTAAAGGTTTTTAGCAAATGTTAAGGGGCCCACTGATTATCAGTCCGCCGGACGATATCGGCCTGTCAGGTTATTCGGAACTGAAAATTTTGTTCTAACTGACAGACCGATATCGTCCGGCGGACTGATAGTCAGTGGGCCCCTTTAATACAACACATACACAAGTTACGGGATACGACCTTTTTAAACTGTCAACGCTTGTTGGCAGTTAATATTAAAAAGCTCTTATCTCGTAATGTCATGTCATCTTATGTCTCTTTAGCGCCACTTGCACCATCCCACTAATCCTGGTTAACCGGTTAAACCTGGAGTTACCATGGTTACCAGTACAATTTGATACTGGGATAACGATTTTTTTAATAACGGATTTAACCGCTTAACCCCGGGTTAGGGGAATGGTGCAAGTGCCCCTTTAATGTTTGCAGTACCTACATTAACTAACTAACTAACTCCGCTGGCTCAGCGACCCGAAGTGAGTCTTGGCCTCCGATACGAGTTGGCGCCAACACGCCCTGTTTTGTGCGATCTCCTCCCAGTTTTTTGCTTGCAGGGCACGTAGATCTTTCTCGACTTGGTCTCTCCAGCGGTACTTGGGATGACCTGCTGGGCGTCGACCTATGTGGCGTCCAACGTAGGCCCTTTTGGCTTCCCTATTGCCTGTCATTCTCTCGAGACGTCCAAGCCAGCGGAGTCTTGCTGACTTGGTTTCGCCGATGATGTTTGGTTCAGAGACCAGGTCTTCTATCTTCTGATTTTTCCGGATTCTCCAGCTACCATCTTCACTTTGTGTTGGCCCCAAGATACATTGCAGTACATTGCTGCTCGTAAAATTAAAAAAAAAAAAAAAAAAACTGGGTCATAATAAGTGTACTGGTCATACCTATAAGTGTACTGTAACTTCAAAAAACTTCTTAATTAATGATTAGACGGATAAACTCTATAGCTGGTTTAATTTATTGCCCGTATTGGATTTACACAGTAATAACCACATTACTTAAAAAATTTTTAGTTGCGAGTAAAACTCAGCCGCTATTTATTCAACAAATCTGCCAAAACTTTCGTTTTACATCCAACCAATTCAGTTAAAAGGATAAGTTTTTAACCTAATGAAAAAACGTGCAGCACTCCGATTTAATATTTGCCTAGCAGTTTTTGTTTGCCATATTTTTCAATAAGCCATCTTCACTAGCATGGCACCTGTAAGATTATTTTAATTTAAAATGGTGGTAGGTCAGTAACAAGTTGGCAAACTGAGAAAAACTTTTGAACTATTTTTTATTTTTCTCGCCAATAACAGTAAATTTCATAAAACAAATAAAACTGAAAGATTAGTTTCTAATGATGATGGGATTAACAATGTTTTCATCCCAGTATTTTATTTCAAGCATAAAAAATTAGTGAAAACAGATTCTTCACTAAAACAAGTTTGATTTAAATCAATATTTGAATAGAAACCGGAACACAACTTAAAAATTAAACTTGTTATTTGGTCTTGCAAGATCCTCTGGACATGAGTCACCTAAGAATTATCCGGGGATTATCTAATCCGCCACACTTCTTCGGGTCTTGTTCGGGTCAAGTTATGAATATTTAAATGAAGGTATTTTCAGACTTAGCCTTCCGTACTGTTAATACGGTTTTACAAATACAGGTTTTGGCATGGAGATAAATATAAAAGTGGAAAAATTACTGCCTTGGGTGAGACTTGAACTCACGGCCTCTGGATCGATACTCGATACTCCAGGGGCCGTGAGTTCAAGTCTCACCCAAGCAGTAATTTTGCCACTTTTCTATTCTAAGCTTAATAGCATCGTTCGCAGACGTCTCTGCTTGTTAAAAATTAATAAAGGTAAATGTTGTAATAATGTACTAGGGAAAAAATATTTTTTTCAACACACTTGCTCAAAACGACGTTTTTATTCCACCGATTTTTGGCTCATAATCCTAGATATTAAACACGCGTGCTCTTTCAGTGTATTATTCCACTCGTGCTTTTTAATTATATTATCCGACTGAGTTAAGAAGGTATCTGATTGCTAATAATATGCATGGAGAGGGAACCTTCTTTAATTGGTCGGACTGGCGGGCACCGGCGCGCCCGACCGCCTGCGCGGCGTGCGGCCCGGCCGGCCCGCCCGCCGCGCCGCCCGCCGCGCCGCCCGCGGCCGGGGCGGGCGAGGGCCGGCCGGCAGTACGAGTATGACAGATGAAACACACAATACTAACTGTTTCAACTATTAAAATTCTATTAATATGAAAGTTTCTTTTTTTTTCTCGCAAGTGTGTTGAAAAACGTCGTATGAAACGCGTGTGCATTGGTCATTACACACATCGGCTTTCTTATTGCGCGCTTACAGCTCGCGCGCATAATATCGCCTCGTGTGTAATGGCCAACTTAGCACACTTGTATCATAATGTACTATTATGAAAACCAGATGTCTACATGGATGGATTCAACTTCATTAAAGTAATAAAAAAGCCAGAAACTACTAGTAGAGTAAATGAGACTAAGGTGTGACGTTGCAGCCGTCCTAAGTGAATTGATATTTCGATCGTGATATATTGTGGTTTAAATTAAAGTTAGTGGAATTTTTTTTAAGTAGAAAATCGTATAGTAAATACTGTTAAAAGAGAAATTGTATTTATTTTTAATCGTTAACAGAGACCATAAACTGAACTACGAGAGCAATTTAAAAGTACCACATTTTTATTAATAGGTTAATTTGTCCAGTTCATCACGACCAATCCTAGTTAATTAGAAAATTAGCAATTTTATTGTCACACTAAATTGGAAATTTAATAAATAAATGGAATACCTAGTAAAAATATACAAGACCTCTGTTTCAAAAATTTAAGTTTTTTTTAAACATCCAAATAAGAAAAAAATAGTGATACCATTAGATTACTTACATATTATTAAAAAAAATGCGTAAGTGTCGTGGAACACTCGGTTGGAACGAAGTTAAGAAAGGGTCGTGACGGAAACTCGTCTAAACCTAAGTCTAAACTATTACCTACACTTTTTTTCGACTAGCCCCCGTCCGCCAAGTCCGTACCGTGCGATAAGAACCTTCGTTCCAAAAATATTGTATAGTAAAGGCAGTATGATACATAAACGCAATATTACACCGACAAAATCACAATTTCCTGGTTTTCCATACATCAAAAGGGCTTTTATGCTATTCATATCCTCAAAACAAACCTGATCGACTGATACCATTAATAATAAAAAATGACAACTGGACTATTACAAGGCATTTTTATTGTAGCAACAAGAATCTTAGTTCATACATAGTACTTGGATGTAATATTGACTTCTGAGTAATATTATTTTTAATACTTATAATTTTGTATATTTACTGTTATTAAAAAGCATATCTTTCTCAGGTGAACATCCAGCGGCGATGCAGCAAGGCTGTGCAAAATCATCTCTTGACAAAATGACAACAATACTGTGCTGTCTTTTGAGCTTCTACTTTCTAAATAAATCGTTTTCTGACGTACAGTTTGGTACTTAACTTCATCTTTATATAAATTGATGTATAATTATAACAAAAAATTACACTTGTTGTTTGTATGTATGTACATAATATATTTTATTCTTATCTGTGAATATTTTTTTTATCTGTGAATAGTGTGTGTTTAAACAATTCCAATGCATCCTGTAATTAGGTACAACATTTTGTGACTGTTATTAGTACACAAATGTAATTTTATAAGGACTGTAAAAAATAAATTGTTTAATTAAAAATACATCATCGAGAAATAAATACTTACATTGGAACAAGTCGTAAGTAGTTTTATTGAGACCTAGTGGTGTTCATTTTCCACGGTACGCCTTGACTAAAGTATATCATTTAATTGATTATATTTTATGTGTGTAACTTCATTTAACCCTGTTCAGAGGTCCTGACGAACTCAAAAAATGGAACTGTTAGATTTGATTATATCTCGTAGCAAATAATATTATAATGTAGGAGCAGCATTTTCATAGTTTCCGCAGATTGCGTTTGAGCATAATATGGCACATTTCCGCTACTGTGCACTTGGTGTCTTTAAATAAGTATACGGTCCTTACATATGAAATTGGCGATTTAAGTATATGGCAATAATCAAAACAATTTTTTTTATGAAACTATATATTCAATCAAAGTATATACGATCGCTTTTGCCATCTCAAAGGTAGTTCATAGATTCCTCTGCTGAAAAAATTGTCAGAGCGAGAATCAATAAATATATCATATCAAAATTCATATATATTTAGTCAATAATTGGGTCCTTACCTTCAGTTTAATCCAGTTCTTGTGAAAAACAAATTTCTGCACAGCGTGACGCACCACCTACACCTTGCTTTTTTCGAGCCCAACTGCCTCGTAAAACCTAAACACCGGGTAATAGAGAATCATAATGTTTCGATCATGTAAAAATGCCTATGATATTCGTAGATTTTTGCTCCTAGGTAAGTTGGTAAAACTCCGTGTCGTGGGTGTTAATTTCCACTACGTCGATATTGAAGGACAACAATGAAGTAAACTTTTGTGCATATTTTTACTTTAGGTGAAAAAAAATAAGGTTTTAAATTGATTTTGGCTGATACGATCTTATTAAATAACAACCAGGTTCGGGCCTAGAAGTATTTTATTATGTTTTTAATATTTGTTGTTATTGCGGCAATAGAAATACATCATCTGTGAAAATTTCAACTGCCTAGCTATCACAGTTTATGCGATACAGCCTGGTGACAGACGGACAGATAGACAGACAGACAGACAGCGAAGTCTTAGTAATAGGGTCCCATTTTTACCCTTTGGGTACGGAACCCTAAAAATGTACACCAAAGTCGTGGGACAGTGATGCGTGGGTCAAATCCCAAATATTTTTTCCGAAAACTCCTACGTACCGATTAAGTCGCTTAGATTTATTTGGGAGACACCAAGTGAAATGGGTTTTCATATCGTTTCAAACGCTACAGAAGGATGATCTTTTTAAGGGAATAATTTTATTGTAATAAAAGCTTTTCAAAGCGGCCCTAATGAACGTTTTTGGAAGGTCGTTTACAGTAAGCGAAGTGTTTCGCACTAAATTATGGAAGCATTTCTTAAATTTTCAAAGGTAATTACGCAGTTTTAGCGAAAACGGGCCTTTAATGAGATGGTTTAATTTATTTCATCACGCAATTTGTGTGCATTGCCGTACTCAGACTCAGAGCAGGTTATTTTTATGACTTTGTTAGTAAGCGTAAATTTTTCTTTCAAGAAAATACTTTGTTATAAAAAAAAATAGGTATCGTCGGGAGTAATGTCCCTACGTACATCTAAACTTTTTGGTTGCTTAATAGTAGGTACCGACAATCTATTATTTTATTATAAAACCTAAAAATTATGAAGTAGGCAATCGAACTACCACTCTTTTAGTACAGACCACTTCATTCAAGAAAAAACTAGCCTCCGGAAGATCACAGAACCAAAGATTCTAAACCTTTTTTGTGAATTTGTACAGCAAACAACTTCGATTTGGATAGAAAGGGAAAATAATGACACCTGAGATCGAGCGTTGTTGACTTCTGTCTCTTTAGGTAATTTATACGGAAACTTTATTTATTTATAGTCATGTAAGTCAAGAATATTGTATTATTTACAAATTATGGTGTGACCTTTCACACCATAATTATTGGTGGATAAATTGGGTGGAAATCTTTTCTACTTCAATAATTCATTTGGAACAAGGTTTCGAACGCATGATTGAAAACTGCTATTACTTATTGAATGACTTCCTAAAAATTGCACTATAAAGAACAATCTTTCCTATTTGGAATAGGGTTTACCATCTTTAACAACAGAGTTGAGGGTGAGGGAGGGAGAGAGGGGTTGAGGGACAAATTGGGTTCATGGACTGTTAAGAGGATACACTGCGGCCGCTTCTCCATAGAAACGTAGTCCTTATTTTCCTCTCTGGATATTCACATTATGGAAAATGTTTTAACATTTTACTGTTTAATGTTTAATATATGTTGATGTATATTAACCATAGCTATGCCCCTATGTTTGACTTTTTTTAGATTTTTTTATTTGTGTAAAATTTTGAAGCGATAAACAGCTTTCATACAAATTTAATGTTTAAATGCTCCTCTAACTCTTATAATAATTAAAAATTCGAAAAAATCAAACATAGGGGTATAGCTATGGTTGACATACAACAAACTGTGTCGAAATATTTAAAAAAATGTTAATATCCAGAGAGGAAAATGAGGACTACGTTTGTATGAAAAGGCGATTTCGCTCGACCGCGGTGTATTCTCTTAAGATATAACCATAACATAACAGAGTGGGTTAATAATGTTTACCAGAGGAAAACGCGTAAGACTTTTCTTTTACCGTTGATAAAATAATGTAAAAAAAGAAAATATAAAGGCTGTATAATGTGTGCAAAATTGTTTGCGGTTATTTTATAATAGGTATAGGAGACAAAGGAGCAGACAAATAGCCTGGTAGTAAGTAATTACCGTCGCCTATGGATATTTACAACAGCAGAGGGGTTTTAAGTGCGGTGCCGGCCTTTAAGATAGGAGTATACGCCCTTTACTTGAAGGTTTGAAAGTCATATCGGTCCGGAAATACCGCAGGTTCATTCCACAGTTTACCTTTGCGAGGCCGGAAGTGGAATAAATGGAATAGAGTAAATCTTAATAACCTACTTCGTCTATACGTAACATCTGAAAATTTTACATTATTCTCGACTTGGTTGATGTTTTCTGTACATAGATCAAATTTCGGGTAATTCGTAAAATGTTTTCCAGTGCCATCACAAAAAAAGGAAAAAAAAAGTATCAATATTAAATATAATTAAAATGGCGATTGACTGAAGAATCAGAGATTAAATCTGCCGAAACAGACTAACTGGAAAGCAACGTTACCAGTAGCCAATTCATTGGGGCCGGTAATAAACCCTTTCAGGGCAAACCCCATTAATTTCACTAAAAACCTTTGGTAAAGAAATTAATACCGCCGCATTCCTTCGCCAATAACCATTTGTCCAGAAACCTTTGCAATTTAATTATTTCTCGGAGCATTTGAGTTATGTAAGGGAAAGTTTCCGAGTGCCACCTTGATTTCAAAGAGCTATATCAATCGTGCACTTAAACCCGGTAGTGAAATAGCAGTCTAATTTAATTCTGCGTTCTTTGATTGAATTTTGCTCTTCAAAGTAGTTACAGCAATATAGTGTACATTCTTAATCACCACGACTAGGAGCCAGCCCCGGAAAACGGTCAACAATTTCAAGAGCAACGAATCATGTCTTTGCTGTAAAACGCTGTTAACGAGGATGCGGGCTTGTTTTAAGAACTTTTTTTTGAAAAAAAACTTTCATACGAGCAAGTTGATATAATATCTAATGTTCATATTATTCACATAAATTCCTTCCTTCTTAATGAGTCAGTGTTAGTGCAAAGTGTAATAAATAAATAAACGTTCTGGGTACGCGGTGTTATTGTGAGGAAGATAGGCCGGACATTATTCTTAGTAAGAATTTCGAACTCTGATAAATTAGAAAAAAAACATGCCAATCAACTCCTCAAATATAAGGGAAGGGAGTGTACAGCGGATGTCCTGGAGGAGCAACAAACTAATCTTCGCGCTCAAGAGCCGGAGGAGGAAGCAATACCGGTCATCATTTTTGACGAGCACGTACCACCGGAGCACGCAGTTCAGCACAGTGGCACGCTCAGTTCAGTCGAGCCGGAATCTGCGGCAGCGGTGCCTGGCCAGAGCACGGCTGCGCCAGTACCGCCGCCACCGGCCGAGGCCGCCGACGGCTCAGATGCGATTCTGCGGTCGGACTGCGACGGGAGCCCGGCCACGACGGTTCCACCCGGTGCCACGGACGGATCCGTGGCCGGCCAAGAGGCAGCCGATGCCCCGGCGGAGGGCGAACCTCCCCGTGAAAGATATTTAAAACGGAGCAAAAGCACTGTAGATTTTAGGAAGTATTTTTACGCTAAGGTGGAGGGAATGTAGTAAACGTACTTTAGATATAACGCGCGGCTGCGCCCGCGCCCGATTAGTCAATAAATAGCTGTCACACAGTCCCTACGTGTGTTTGACTCAGTCCTCCCGGTTTACCGTTATAACAAAAAACATACTTACATAATTAATTACTTTTACGAAATTATAAAAAAAAACTTCTGAGGCGATGTTATGATAGTCGAAAATCGGAAGACAATTTTATTGTGAAAAACATGACAGATGTAGAAAGTAAAAACAAAACAGCTTAACCTACAGGAAATTATAGAAATTAAATTAAATGGAACTAAAAGCGAATCATAGTGACAACTCCAGTTGTCTGTCATATTTTTATTTGGAAACATGATTTTACAAATCGAGGTAACACATTTATTTCCATTTGTAATTTATATTGTAGTATTTCTACTTAAAATAACACATATTAAAATATATAAAAAAAAATCTAACAGTTAAACAAGATTTTCATTATAAAATACAGTGCAGTGCAAATAAATGCAGTGTTTCATGAGTTTTGCATCCAAAAAATAAATGTGACGTTTTCTAGCAAAAGGTACCATTTTTGTCGCTTACCATAACGACGAAATTTGCTTATATTTTTATACCGATAACCTGTCAGAGCATCCTTAGGGCAAACGACAATACCTTTTGCTTAAAAACGACACAAATATGTCAAGCGAATATGTGAAGCGTTAAAATTAATAAAACAAACCGTAATGCAGCTCAAAATAAATATCCCTCCACTGTACTAGACCGGACTATTCCCTAATGATTCTAAAAGCCTAAAACTCATTTAAACCCAAGGTCACGTCGGAATTAGTAACCTTTTCTTTGGTTAGCTTACATATTAATGTCCGCGATCACGTTTTTAGGGTTCCGTACCCAAAGGGTAAAAACGGGACCCTATTATTAAGACTCCTCTGTCCGTCTGTCTGTCACCAGGCTGTATCTCATCAACCGTGATAGCTAGACAGTTGAAATTTTCACAGATGATGTGTTTCTGTTGCCGCTAAAACAACAAATACTAAAAAGTACGGAACCCTCGGTGCGCGAGTCCGACTCGCACTTGTCCGGTTTTTTTCTAATTAAGGCCACCGAACATTATTGCATTAGGTTTCTGGAACAAACAGAAAACGATAGATATAAATGACCATTTCTTTTTATTATTTCATTATTTTTCTACTGATAACACACACACATTAATTTCTCAAAAACATACAGAAAAATGGACTTCATCTAAAATCATATTTGTTACTCGCTTCTGCCTATTATAATAAACCTATGCATTGACATAATTATACATTGTATAGTAGAATGAGATAATGTGTTTCGGTAGCCTGAAAAGAGCTATAAATTCAATAGCTTATACCTAAACTATTTAACTTGGCTAATAAATAAACAATTTAACTATAGCCATATTTCAAAGTCTTCGCTCATCAAATTATTCCATTTCTAGAGTAAATTTGTAACTTTCAAGCGGATTAACCTGGGACACGACAAGACGAAAATAACTTCAGCTAACTCAAGTTGGGATCCGAATTTCATGTCTGTCCCGAAAACCGCACGGCTACCTCAAAAATCTCATTAAAACTTAGTAGCTTTCTTAGGTCAGTACGTACAAAGTATAAACATTAAAACCATCTTGCCCCAAATATTTGATCATGATTCACTATCTCTGAATGCTAAAAAATTCTTAAACGTAGTACCCGATAAAGATTAAACTAGCCAGCGTGACATTAAAATGTAGGTATGTATTAGAACATATTAATCAGTTTCAGTTCAGTTCAGTTTCTTTATTCATAACAAAAGTTACATGTCAATTTCAACCGATAAAACAAATTCTACATCAAAAAGCAATTACTTAAGGCAGCTTATTGTGACAAAAAGGTAACTAAAGGTACAGAACCCTACACTGAGCATGACCCGCGACATGCTCTTTTCGGGTTTTTCATTATTTCTGATATGAAATATATTTTAATACCTACATTGAAAAATCCTGTGACAATTGCTTACGTTTTCTGACATAATCGCATACATGCAGATTATGATCACAGAGTTCTATAAACACGTTTTACGTAGAATGAAGTTTGGCTGAAATACTTCCATACTCATAATATATAAAATAGGTCATAATACATTTATCACGAACTTAACGAAGCAGGTGGCAAGTCGTCTCGAAGTCATTTTACACCAGAAAATAATACACGATAACTCAAATACTCTTACATGAGTGAAAGAAAATGTTTTCCAACAAGCTCCAAACGGAGTCGACGTGATAAATTATGTAATTTGCAACCCGCATACCCGGGGCAGCCGCAAAAAAACGCGGAGAAAGTGGTTACAATGAACACAGAAGGCCCATTTTCCGAAAAATATTTTGGACTTGAAGGGCGACATTTTTCATACTCACAACTAAATGATTTCTTTTGATTTTTACACGCCGTTACTTAATGAAGATAAGTGATTTGCGAAAACATTGCGATCTTGGAACGCACGATACCTAAGTTCCGCGATATACCGTCTCGTTTCTCGTTATTAAAATACAGTCCACATAATTCAAAAATATCGAAGTAAAATAACCCCATTAACATTTTTATTTTTATGTGTCCGGATTAATTGTTAGTTTTATAAAGTATTTTACTAAATACATATGTCTTCGAAACTCGAGGGACGTGTAGTCTACCATTACTAGGACGAAGAGAGTTGGGTAGAGGTACGGGTAGCGTCCATATTTAGCTAAACATAATTATTTTATTTTATAAAAAAATCATTTATCTATATTTAAATTTTTACGGTCGGATAATGTATTTAAATTTGTTTTAATTATGCACAATTTTATAAAATTATAATAAATAAAATTACAATATTATAAAATTAAAACTAACCTATTAAACCTAACACACTTAGTATATAAAAACTTATTAATCACAAACTAGTCCCGTCAAAAATTTCCTTTTAAGTCCCGAACTGTTCCCTACCTGGCCCAAATGTTCCAAATATGCCAGCTGCGTTGCCACGCTGAATGGCTAAGGATATTTGTTGGACCAGGTAAGATCCAGCACGGGGGTCACAGCCTCTGTCCCTCAACCGACGCCCGATCTCCCTGACCAGCTTTTTGGCCTCGGCGCACCATGGCCCAGCCGTTTCGACAGCAACCGGAATGAAGTCATACACTGGTCCAAGGTTGGCGTATTTGCTGTGTTTGACCTTAGCAGCGGCCTCAGCCGCTGCACCTGCCTTTTTAAATATGTGGCCGACATGAGAGGGAGCAAACGTGCACACACATGTGGCATCCCACAGCAGGCTCCGGCCTTTTGCCCACGGGACCAGTGTAAGACCGTCCGGCCTTTTGCCATCTGTACGGCTTAAGCCAGGAGGCTCTAAAATGCATGGTATGTTCGCCGAGACTAAAGCGCGTCGAAGTGTGATTACATATATCCACATTTGAATAGATTATATACCTATTATTTAACAATAATAACTTACTGAGCACTAAATACGTGAGTTGCACCTTGAAAAATGTGTTATCATTATCATAAGGACTGTATCGTTTATTATAAATACAACTTTACTTCGCCGTTATTTTTTGGTATTACATTTTTATTAAAAAATTACACTAGTAGTGCTTAAATAAGGGTACACACTTCGTTCTGGGAGCTCGACGTAAAGCATGGTTTAGACAAAATTTACTCAATTCTCCCGAGTAACAATAACGATTTCGGACAAATACTACAAGATAATTTACACAAAAAATATATTACACAAAAAAACATCGTACTATGTGAACCGCAATTACATTAGACTCGATAGTCTAATCATTTATTTTAGTTTTAAACAAACATTTTGGATATGTCCATGGTGACCTTTTAGAGAATATGGTATGTAATATGTTACATACGACAAACTCCGACATTGACATCCAATAGGAACCGAGCTCTTACTTTCCCTGGACGCCAACCAAATAAAGAAGTGGAAAGACACAGTCGAATCTATGGATTTCAAGCGATCCAGCCGAAAAGCGTGGAGTGTTCTGAACAAACTTACGGGGAAAACGGCACCTCCACGGCTGACGACTGTAATTCATCCAAACAAGATCGCAAACCGAATTGTTTCCACATCCAGAGCTAAGGGCGATAAACTGGAAACCAGGAGGATTAAGAAAAAGTTTAAGGAACTGAAGTCTAATCTGGTGGAAGACCCTGACCTGGCAAGACCTTTCACAGCTGAAGAAATACATCTCGCGATTAAAGGGCTATCGGCCGGGAAAGCCGCTGGAGTAGATGGAGTCTACAACGAGTTCCTGCAAAAGCTGGGGCCCAATGCGGTGAAATGGCTCTCTCTCTTCTTTTCCAACGTTCTCAGCCGGAACAAACTCCCCAGGACCTTCAAAGAGTCGAAAGTTATAGCAATTCTCAAGCCTGGGAAAAAGGAGGACGATCCTTCCTGTTATCGCCCTATTGCACTGCTAAGCAACTGCTACAAACTGCTCGAGAGACTCATTTATCGTAGGATAGCTCCCCTGATAGATCGTGTAGTCCCAGTAGAACAAGCGGGATTTCGATCCGGTCGAAGCTGTACAGACCAGGTCCTGGCTCTTACGACACACCTAGAAAACGGCTTCCAGAAGGGATTGAAGTCCGGAGCCGTGTTCGTTGATCTTACTGCAGCTTACGACACCATCTGGAGGGAGGGGTTGATCTTCAAGCTTCTTTCGGTTGTCCCAAGCATTGCCGTTGCCAGCCTGATTTCCAACGTGCTCTGTCAGCGAAAATTCAGAGTATACTTGGGCTCTAATATTAGTGATGTCAGAATGCTAAGTAATGGACTCCCCCAGGGATCAGTGCTGGCACCGATACTGTTTAATATGTACATATCTTACCTCCCAAGCACCAGCGCTAGGAAGTTCATATACGCCGACGACATCTGCCTAGTATCTCAACACCAAAACTTTGACAACCTGGAACTTACACTATCCAGTGACTTGGCACTGTTGGCTGACTACTTCAGAGTTTGGCGATTAACTCCTAGCATAAGTAAAACAGAGGTCTGCTGCTTTCATTTGCACAACCTATTAGCGAAGCGTGAATTAAAGGTGACCCTGAATGGATCGTTAGTTAGACACAATTTCACCCCCAAGTATCTCGGAGTCACCCTCGACCGCTCCATGACGTTCAAACAACACCTCTCCAACACAGCTCGCAAACTCCAGAGTCGCAACAACATCGTGCAAAAACTAAGTGGCACCTCTTGGGGAGCAAGTGCCGAAGTGTTGCGAACATCAGCGCTATCTCTGGTGTTTTCAACAGCAGAATACTGTGCAGCGGCGTGGCTAGGCAGTGCTCATGCCTCCAAAGTAGATGTCGAGCTGAACAAAGCCATGCGAGTCGTATCCGGGACGCTCCAATCTACGCCTTGCCACTGGCTCCCCGTGCTCTCACGGATTGCCCCGCCAGAACTCAGGAGGAAGGACGCCTTGCTTCGGGAAGTGTCCAAGATCCAAAAGAACCCTAACCTACCATGTTATGCAGAGTTTTTAGAGCCAAACAAGCAACGGCTCAAATCCAGGAATCCCTCGTGTAGCATCGCCAAAAACCTAGCCGATACTCAATTTAATTCCAAACGCGAGTGGGCAAAATCGTGGGACTTGTTAATGGCGGGAAAACTAGGCTCTGATATCACGCCTGGCTCCAGAATAATGGGATCGGACCTCCCTAGACGAGACTGGTGCAAACTTAATAGACTGCGTACTGGTCATGGTCGATGCGCCTACTACAAACACCGCTGTGGGTGGGTGGATTCCCCGGCCTGCAGTTGCGGTGCGGAAGCACAAACCATCCAGCACATCATTCATGACTGTCCTATAACGCCATATGTCGCCGGCCCTCCCGAATACCTGATCACCCTGAGCGACGAAGCCATAAAGTGGCTGACTGGTCTATGTGTAGATCTTTAATTACTTATACAACACTTACGCTGTTTCTATTTCACAATTACTATCATGCCATACGATTAAATAAATATTGACATCCAATATAACTATTATCAGGAAGAGTTTCTATCGACCCACTCTAGTGATGGTTCAAAGCCATGAATGTCCGTTAGGCTTTTAGCGGTCTCCCTCATTTCGCTTGCATCATAAATTGAAGGGAATCCAAAACGTGGGGTGAAAACTCGTTTTTATGTAAAGATTAAAATTCACTTGCACTTTGTAGTTTTTCCTCAGTCACTCGTTGACCACGAACGCTGTAAAGGGTTCGAAACGTCGGAATGTATTATAAATTCAATATACGCGATATAATCCCTTTTCATAGTTTTATTTCTTTTATTATATGATTAAAAATGCGCTGAAAGTTGGCACTATTGATGTGGTCTTGAGTGGATTAACTAAAAGTAATGTGGACTAGTACCTCTCTGTACAAATTCAGTCCCCAATTTCTTCTCCGGTTATTGACATCATGAAAAATATTTTTACACAATTTGATGTAAATAAAAAGTCAAACGAAGGGGCTAACTACGTTTAATTTGGTTTTACATAAGTAGTATACTCGTGCATGAATACGAGCAGGTTTTTCTACCTCCCTTGTGAAGGTATAAGAAGTTCACCTTCTGTATTCCAAGAGTTTTAGATTTCGAGTGTCGTATCGAAACGGGCAGCATACATTGGAAATATTTCTCATACAACATGACGAATGGTAGTATCGTTGCCGAGTTAGAAAGGGACGTGTATGAATGAGCTGATAGTGAGGTTATTTGAAAGTGTTATGAAGTTTCGGGAAGATGTATTAGGAGATGACAACAAAAGTAAGACATGTAAGATGTACAAAAAAAACTGAAATATCTACTAGAATAATATTTTATCTCTGTTTAAAAATATATTGTTTAAACCAATTATTATTAGCATAATTAACAAAATATACTTAAAATCTCCCTATCATTATATTTTCAGAAAATCTTTATGTTTATTTAATTATGAGACATAAGTAAATACGAAAAAACAAACATTTTCGTATATTTAAAGTAGTATTTATTTGAGTGACTCATGTATTTATGATTCGGCCGACCTTGAGAAATAGAGCTGTAAAATATAGCGCACTTAGCACTTTTACTGCATGATTTTGGTCAAATGTATTCTACAAAAAAAATGATTAGAGTATTTTAGTCTCAGTTCAAGGACAGCTCTAAATTTAATTGCCTGGAAAAGTAAAAAAGGCAATTCAAGAGATCCGGGTAAAGCGCAGCCTCGAGGAGCTTCTGAGTTGAGCTTTTAGAAATTTATGGCACTCACAAATAATCTTTTACTCAGTTTGCCGAGCAAAACATTCTTTGTAACATTTCTGGAACAAAACTAATCCTTATAAGGTTTTGCATTTTTTTGAAGGTTTTATTTTACTTTCGTAATGAGATAAAGTTTACGAGTATAACAACTCTTATTTTATATTTATTGTAAATATTCAAATTCAAATTCAAATTCAAATAATTTATTTCAGGATAAAAATTCCATATACAATTACATTTACATTTAAAATAAAACAACTAATCCTAAATTAAAACTAAATATGTTAGTAACAATAGGTAATACTTAGAACAACTATGTTAGTACACAGGAAATAATTTGTTAATAGAATACATTAATGGTTATTTGTTATACAAGTGTCGCGAATATCGCGAATCGGCTAATAGCTGCCAACGTCATGGAGTAGATGGCGCTCTTAGTCACGTTTAAGTAAAATAACCGCTTCTAGGTTGTTGTGATTTTTGAGGGTAAGACAAGAGGGTATTACGCGCGAACGACAGTAAGAAAAGGAGGTTGTGTGCGAACAAAGCTACGGGAAGAGTGATATTTGCTCTATTCAAGAACTTTCTTATGGTGTTATTAGAATAATGAGGTGTCTCTTGTAGATTGTGACTAACATTCATTGTGATATCAGTATTCAGAGTGTCAACAGTGATCCGAGGGAATTGTTCATGGCTAATGTAAGTGAAGTTCAATCATAATTATACGAAGGGTTTCGTCCCAAGATATTAGTAATTTAGAATTATTATCGTCATCTCACTAACGTCCAGGCCTCGTATAGGTATGTAGTATGTTTACATATCGTTTTTCCAGTATCAGTAAAGGCATCAGCTCATTCAGTAAAGGTATCAGCTCATTCGATAGGTTAATAAGTATAGTGAGCTTGACGACAACAAGGGTGCAAAGTTGTATTTTACCCGCGAGTGTAGAATTGAAACACGAGCAAGCGAAAGGATTCTATAGGTGAACCACGAGCGAAGCGAGTGGTTCTAAAATAGAATCCTGAGCGTAGCGAAAACACGTGTTGAAACACACGAGAAGTAAAATACATTTGCGCCCGTGTGTAACACAAAACTTTTCACCTCACTATAGCGAGGAAAGTGCAACATCCACAGGCGTTAGATCATCTTCATCACTGGAATCACTCATTTCTTTACGATATTATAACAGAAAACTCTTGAAGTTGTGTATTTTTATGCGAGTCGGTGAGAAAAGGTTTTAAGTAAAAAAATTGTTGACAATGTTGACATTTCTGATGTATGAAATGTCAGCGATGCGTTTTGAAATTGCATCGACTCAACTTGTGCGTTCAGAATTATATTTAACATCATTATAAAAAACAAACATTTCTTATGGAATTTTAAGGTTTATGACTTAAAATCATTAAATAAAGCTTAATTTGGTATTTTTTATTAGATTCTCAAACCATTTATTTAATGATAATAATTAATATCGAACGAACCATTATCATGAGCGTTTTACGTTATGTTATCTGTCAAGCTAACACCACTTAAACACGCTCCATCCAAGGTCAAATTACTTTCCCCACTAGTGGATAAAACGCGTTTTTCCCGGCTTGTATTGAAGGATAAACGACAACTTTCCGAGCTAGTGCGGGGAAAAATAAATTAAAATTACAATTTTAATAACAAATGCATTACAATTAAAAATCTTTCAGAATTTATTTCCCCACTGTGGAATGGAGTTCAAACCATCGCCGCAGTATCGGGGAGTCCCACCTCTCGGCCAGTGTTTGTAGGATGGTGTTCGTGGAGCCGCGCACACGTCTCATCAGCGAAGCGAAGATATTAATGATAGGTAAATAATATGTGGTAAAGACCTCTGTATAGCAATATGTGACTTCATTCTATTGGGATATGAGTGGAATTCTACCAGTATTAAATCATTTTACGGTTTACTCACTCACTCACTCACTTGTTGTGTTGGTTGTTGTGTGTTGTTGGTTGATTTAATGTTAGTATGTTTCACAACAGTTTAAATTCGATTAATTCTACCAGTATTGAATAGAGTAAAGCATAATTTGTCCACAGACAAAACAAATAGTCGCCAGCTAATGGCATAAGGTTTACAACCTGTTTGGTTTACATGTTCTAACATATTCTTTAGGTACGTAATAAACAATACAAACACATACTAGACCGTGGGCCAGGAGCATATATTGTCAGTCATCGCCTCCGAGCTGACACTTTGTCAGATGATAGTTTAGATTCTATCATGAATAAAAAAAATAGTCAGCCGGTTGTATCGCGGTGGAAAGACGGTCAGTTGAAGATGACATGAACATGTAAAAAAAATATATTTTTAGACAACCCCAGCCGATTGATATTGTGTCAGAATCTGACAGAATTTATTCTAAATTTAAAAAAAAACAGCCGGTTGTATTGCGATGGACAGACTGTCAGCTGTCCACGTGAACATGTAAAAAATATGGGCCTTACCACTTATATAAACCTCAATATCATTTTTGAAGTCCTATCCATAGGTATCCCACACGTATGGGTTTAATGAAAAAAAAATTGAGGTTCAGTTCTAAGTATGGGGAACCCCCAAAATTAATTGCTTTTTTCCTATTTTTGTGTGAAAATCTTAATGCGGTTCACAGAATACATATACTTACCAAGTTTCAACAGTATAGTTCTTATAGTTTCGGAAAAAAGTGGCTGTGGATACGGACGAACAGACAGACAGACAGACATGACAAATCCATAAGGGTTCCGATTTTTGCCATTTGGCTACGGAACAGTGATTCTTTTTTCCACCACGATACAACCGCCTGACGATTTTTTAAATGCACAATAGCATCTGATAAAGTGTCAAACGGGAGGCAATGATAAAAAAAATAACGTGTTTTGGTAGCTGTCATTCCTCAACCCACCAACGGAGCGGCAGCTCGGTCTACGAGAGCTCATCATACATAGCCGTTAACCACTATACGAGTTATATCCCGGGAGGTAATTGGTTATGCAAATCTGTTCCTGGCTCGCGGTCTATAAGTTTGACCTTAAATTATAACTTTAAGTTGTTAAGCAAGAAATTAGAGTTTTTCCAGACGCTGTACAACGTACAACCGTCAAATAAAATTTATCCAAACTATAGGTATAATAAGTATCAGCACGATCAGGGGCCGATTGCATAACAACTTGTAACTAATACTATTAGCGTAAGTCTCTTTCCAATTCCTTTGATTAGAAAGAGACTTCGCTAATATTATTAGTTCTTGTAACTATGCAATCAGCTCCAGGACACGATGCTCAACGAACCGGTCTCAATGATGAAATTTTTCCAGTATATTCAAAAAGGTACGAACTTGGGTTAAATCCGAATCTTTAGTGGTTTAAATTAAATGGGTTCAATTAACATCCCCTCTGAATATCTTATATGCTCGAGTATTTTTTTTTGTCCTATTTCAACCCGTGATTTTGAAAGCTTGGAAATGCTTTCTCGTCGAACTAATTTCTATATATATATATATATATAAAATATCTATCTTTCTATATAATTTTTATGTTAATGCCACAGCTGTTGGATCTCCAAATAAATAAAATAAAATAAATAAAAATAAAATATACTTACTCTGTTTTCTTTTGACCACAAACATGTTTGAAAGACGGTCGTATTAGCTCTCTGCTACCAGTGCTTAAGGAATTATTTGATATTTACCAGAAGCGGTATTCAGATTTTAAAAGTTGTTAAAGTTCTGCTATTTTTGTTTTTATGCGAAGAAAAACATCGTGAGGAAACTTGCACACACCTGGGAAGACATATTAAACTTGTGCGTTAAGTGCAAAATCTCCAATCGTGGGTAAAATTTCATTCTGTACGAGTAGGTTAATGAATAATGATGATCAAAAATTATGATTCCAGCTTTATGTATTTAAGTGTAATCACTTCTGATGATCCAACTATTTCAACTATTAAGGCTGCCAGGGGATCAAAGGTCAAGGGATGGAGTCAACCACTACAACGGTCCGTTAGTTCGCGACTATACCGATTTGCAGGCGGCCACTGAGATTTATTGGCCTATCTAATCGTTGGATCGTTTGTCAAGCCGTTGCCGGGTGGAAAATATGCACTGTTAATATTGCTTCGAATTTCAATCGAAATTTTGCTACGCTTTTCATGTAGGCAACTAGGTACGAGAGAGTCGGGATCGTTGTCTCTACGGTTAGATATATAATAAGAAAATACAAAAAGTGAATTAGTGATTAAGTTTAGTTTTTAATTAGTTTTACTATTACCTTTGTACCTATTTTAAACATGAAATACAAAAAGCTTAATTAAATTATGGTTTTGCACATGATTTGTAAATCTTTGGTATTTTAGTAAACTAAATGGAATCCTTTATGTACATAAACTTATGGTAAGAATGTATGGACTTGACGTGATTTTTAGGGTTCCGTACCTCAAAAGGAAAAAATGAAACCCTTATAGGATCACTCGTGCGTCTGTCTGTCTGTCTGTCTGTCTGTCTGTCCGTCTGTCACAGCCAATTTTCTCTGAAACTACTGGACCAATTAAGTTGAAATTTGGTATACATATGTATGTTTGTGACCCAAAGACGAAAATGTAACGTAAACTAATGAATTTTAAACATGGGGGCCACTTTTAGGGGGTAAATGTGAAAATTAAAAAATAAAGTTTTTTAAACTATATCGTGTTACATATCAAATGAAAGAGCTCATTGTGAGAATCTCAAATGTATATTTTTTATAATTTTAGAATAAACAATTTAGAATATATTCAAGAAAATAGGCAAAAAAAGACCATTCCCCCCATTATCTCCGAAACTACTGGGTCTAAAATTTTGAAAAACACACAAAATAGATCTTTACCTATAGATTACAGGAAAACCTGTTAGAAATGTGCAGTCAAGCATGAATCGGGCTTAATTACTTAGTTTTTGATCCGACCCCTACGGGTGTTTTAAAGACATTTCACTCACGTTTCACATAAAAAATACATTGTTTAAATTGTGTAATGTACGGAACCCTTGGAACGCGAGTCCGACTCGCACTTGGCCGGTTTTTTTACAAAGGATATAATAAAATTTTATTTTCAAATTTACGGTGTGTGTATGTGTATTAAAAAAAACGAACTATGTAAATTGTAAGGCATTACTTACAATTATTTAGACTGTATAAAGTCGTTTTAATTCAGTTTCATTGAGATTCATAGCCAGGGCGGGCATAATTACTTAGTTTTTGATCCGGTGTATAGCAAGGAAATCCCCTTTATGTCTATGTGTGCACGACATGTCTGAATACGTAAAATGTGGATATAAATTGCTTAGAGCGATCAGTCGGGCCGTGTGACTAATTTGGGGCAGCCATGTAAACAAGTTTCAAGAGAATGTTTGTAGGCTAAAACAACCAAATATTTTTAAATATTCGTTAAATTACTTCCTTAAAGTATTTGATTAAGATACAATGGAAAGCAGCTACTTAACTACGATACATTCATTCATTTATATTAATTGAAATTGATAAACATCCATATAGGGCACATAGCACCGGCATTTTTAATTTTCCATCATCTCGTTGCTAATCGAAATAAGATTTGCTCAATTGTAAGTCAATCTGCAGCCGCGGAGTGAGATAAATATATTCAGAGCAAGGCAGAGCATGACATGAACATTATTTATTTATTTATATTCATAGTACAGCCAAGATATTGAACATCGATACGGATAAAGTGCCAAAAATATGTACACACACACACACACACTACGTAATAAATAGGCAATATATTTGCTACGTTATTTGATACCATCTGGCATTATTAACTTAGCAACAAACAACTGATGGATTGAGTTAGCTGCAACAAAATACATAATACACAAGGGAAAGGATGGGGTTAAATCCCCATAGATGGGGGGGGGGGATATGGTCTGCAGGTGACAGTTCAATTACAAATTCCCTAGGATCTACACGGTCATAAGTATTAAAGACTTATCTCGTTTTATTTTCTGTTTATAGTTAAATAGCGTTAAATTTATACTACACACGGAAAGAACGCGCCCCTACTGTAATTTATCCCCAGTGTCCAATATTTTTTAATTTCAGTTCCGTTACATTAGGATAGCCACACATTGCTATAACTTTTTAAGCAAAATTGTGCCCATAAGTAAATTGTAGCTCTGGTTGAAGTATGCTCAGACAGACATTTTGAGTAGGTAGGTAGTTACAAAATATCTGTCAGATAATAAAAACAATTATAATGGTGTTAGGAACGGATTTCATGGCGATGGGGTATTTAGCTTGTAGACCGGCAAAGGCGAATTTTTCTAGAGTTAAAACTATCTACTTCTTGGCCATCACTTTAGCATTGCCGCAGCGCTAGCATTTTCGATAAGCGCAAGGAGTCAAAATAGATTCGTTGTAAATGTTACAATTTTAATTTAATTTGGTGACACTTTTGTTACTGCTCCTCGTAGAAGATAAGGATGCATTTATGTTAAAATAGAATAATTATGTAAATATAGTTATAAGTTGACATATAAAAGAGCTAGCTTAAGCCTATTTACAGAATAAACATTTTGAATTTGAATTTTGAATTTTTGAATGCATGGGGATTAGCATTATTTATTGTCTCCTTATAGGTACTACTTTCTTTATGGTCCTCACTCATTTAGTTATTATATCAGTTACTTATTACGCTCCGATAAAGTGCACGTAACACTTCGATGCGACAGGCTTCGATGATCGATTACCATCAGGTGAGCCGTATGGTTGTTTGCCACTGACGTGGTATAATAAAAACTACACACATGTAAACATTTGGCACCGGTGTACAGTCAGCAGTTAAAGCTTCGCAATCCATTTACCGGAATGTTTGCTTAAAACGACCCACAATAGAGATTAGCGTGGAGTCAATCTGTGTGAATACAAATGAAGCCTACAAAGTAAAATACAAACATGACACTGAACCTATACATGCGATTAGAATAGCGACACAGGTACGTATGAAATAGTACATTTCAATGCAAGTGTGGAAAGCGTGTTATCATTAATTTATGAGCCACAGGCGAATAAAAGACACCGGGACAAGTAAATAATAATACTTTCACACGTACATTGAACGACGTTTTTTAATACATTTGCAAAAATATCACAATAAAACAAATGTATGGGATTGTTAGATTGATGGATACTAAACTTAACATTCCACATTTGTAATATAAAATGACCTCATTAACATTGACTAAACAAGCAACCCCAAAGTGTAAGATTAGTTTTTCGAAAACCAAGACATGTTCACCATGTAAATAAATAATAACAAGGTGCCTTTTAAATGTTGTCAATCATTTGTCTTTTTCGTTTACAATACAATACCACTGTGTTGACACGAGGGTGTAGCGACATTCATTATTCACGTCCCTTACTAACGTAACATGTAGGTAATAAACTTTCAGGACGTGTCGAGTTTCATAAATTCCTAAAAAACCTAACAAACACGATATCGTGCCATCTAAATTCACGGGCAGTACAAAGTTTTACGCGACCCTATTCTGACACAATACCGCGTCCCCAATTCTACATTTGTTTATCAGTGATCATACATGACACGATTCGAAAGTTTTGTCAATATGGCACTGAGGTTATCATTTTGGTTTAGGAAAGTTGTCACTGGTTTAAATTCTGTATATTCATTTATGTACCTTTTTGTTATACTTATTAAATATTTGTGAGGTACATATGTGCAAGCAGTTAAAATAGTAGATTGTATGACTAGGGAATAAAACGATCCATTTTAGGTGAGGTGTGCATATAGCTACCCGAGCCGGAACGGCGAGGGTCGATAGACACAGCGAGGTTAAAATGGGTTTTATTACCGAGTTATACACTCTACTTTTCACTGAATAAAAAAAGCAACAGGTAGATACTTATTTTAGATGTAAAGATTAAACATGTTTTGCCTCTCTATCGCACTGGCACATTTTGAGTAAAAGGGATTTTGAGTAACGGAGATAAGATGGTTTCACGTTACAGAATGAGCAAACAAAAAGTTTAGCAATTTAGTTTTAAGGCGCTAGTCGCTATTGTTGGCCGTAAACTCTTACTTTCTAGAGTATATATCTGCTTAACGGTTCAACAAAAAATTATGAAAAAAATATATATTTAACTCCATTTTATGTACAACATTCTTAAAGTTTGACTTCTTCCCTATGACTTATAGTTTCTCCATAAAAGGAACATTACGACAGGTCGTTTTGCGACTAACTTTGCTGATATCTCCTAAACGGTTTATTCGATTAAAGTTATTTTTAACCTAAAATAAATGTTTTAACAGGCACTACAAATGCAACGTTTCATAATGTCCAGCATATGGGATACCAGTTGGCCTGTGCAACTGGATTGAGAACTTCCTGAGCGAACGTTCCATTCGGGTGGTGTTAGATGGCTACACATCTGACCAATGGACTATTAACGCCGGCGTTCCTCAGGGCTCTGTTCTGTCCGCGACCTTATTTCTGCTACATATCAACGACATGCTAGTCCCAGATACTTTTGGATATGATGATAGCACTGTTGTGGACAGATACCTCTCCAATGGTCGGGCCAAAAAAGATGAGGTCCAATCTTGTCGACGAGCTATGGTGGACCGTCTGAATTTGACACTTAAGACAGTGTCCGATTGGGGCGACGCTAACCTGGTCAAATTCAACGCAACCAAAACGCAGGCGTGTCTGTTCTCTGCGAAACGGAGTCCTTTCGGCCTGACTCCGACTTTCCGGGATGTATCCGTACCGATATCCAACCATCTTCAGCTACTTGGCACGATTATCTCGTCTAACCTGAGCTTTGGGGCGTATCTTGAATCTCTGGCCAAATCTGCAGCTAGACGATTGGGCGTCCTCTCTAAGGTCAAGCGGTACTTCACACCGGGGCAGCTTCTTCAGCTTTACGTAGCTCAAGTCCGGTCGTGTATGGAGTACTGCAGCCACCTTTGGGATGGATCCGCCAAATATCAGTTAGCCGCCTTAGATTCCGTAGACAAACGCGCTAGGAAGCTTATTGGAGATGCGGGATTAGTAGAGGCTAATACGATTTTTGCCCCACTTTGCAGGTCTAATATGAAGCACTTTTAGAGCATGAGAAGTGAAAAAGATCTTATTGCTATGCATTTACATCGTTGCTAGAAAGCAATAATGATGTAACCCAAACTTTTACATATTCTTCCTACATTTTTTTCCTCATCGATTAGTGTATGCTGGTGTTTCTACGATGAAAAATAAAATCATTGCAGCGTGAGTAGTCTCTAATAAGACTATCTAAGCAAGTCAATGCAGGGCAATGCGAAACTTAGCAACCAGTAATCCTGTTTACAAGCTTCCGAAATCCTTCTGAAAGTCGTACATAATACTCGAGAGGCTTTAGGTACTCAAATTCTACAAAGAAACCTTATAAACGACTGCTTGTTTGAGTTCATGGATATTAGTTTAAGGTGGGCTAAAATGCATGATGCCGCGACGCCAACACAAAGAGCCAGGCTCTTAAAGTTAATGATGGTAAAAAAGTATTAGTTGTATAAAGCAAAAAATTCATAATTTTTGGTCACAAACATATTATTTACTATTACTAATCACAGTAATCACTTTTTTTTAAAACACCAAAAGTACTACTCATTTCATACTTAAATTAGTTTTTTGTGTCTTAATATTTTTCCAAAATCCGCGAAATAGACATTGCATACGATTAAAATAATATTTATAATTGAAGATATAGGTATTCAGTACCTAGGTACTTATTTTTGTCATAGTCACGTAACCGACTTCAACATTATAACACGATCGGACATGCTTGATAACGCGGGTATAAATTTACGAGGAAAAGGTACCCTATCGCGTGTTATATTTGTCATTTCTTTTGCCAATAAAATATGAGATATGACTTGCCCACAAATTGTCGTAAGATTTTCACTAAAAGAGAATTGGCAAGCATGTACCTATACTCGTATGAATTTGATAAAGATAAAATAGAATAACGGCCCTTTTGAGCACCTCGGTTGGGATATAATGTTATGTCATATTATGTTGGAAGTTTTAATGTCTTAACCCTTAAATGCAGTGATGGATGCAGCCTACGCAACAAAACCATACAATTTTTTGCATAATTAGATAAAATCGATTTGGTCCTGTATAATTATTTTGATCGTAAATTTAATACACTTTCCGATGTTCCATTCAAATTTGCGCAATATTTAAGTTTAAAAACGTACATTTGTTTTAAGAATAAATGGCGGAAAATTCAGGGTTTGCGATTATTGATATATTAAGATTTTTCATATATCTTTTACCTATAATTGTATATTTACATAAATTATGAGTTACCCTATGTAATTTCTAACACTGATTTAGTAGTGAAAATCGATATCTTAATTTTATTTTTATCGCAGAATCAATTATGCAATTATGTAACACATCTATTCTGCCCTGCTTATCGCATGTGCAGTACTTGCATGAAAAACATCGTTTAAATAAAGAACTTATTCTAAGAGAACAAGATATACAATTGCATGAATTTTCAACTGCGATTACTGCATATTATGTTGTTAGCACGGCAGTATTAATTTTAGGCAAAAACAAATAATCATGCTATTAAGGGTTAATATTCCTTTAGACGAGAACAGATTTCCAGCGCTTTCGAGAACGGAGTTGGAACGACGAGTTTTACCTATTGGACATTTATATAGAAAAGAGACATACAGTATGTAACCAAACGTAAGGCAAATAAATGTACCACACAATTGTTAGGTCATAAATAGGATAAGGGCACCTGATTTATAGAAATCCAGTAACTTTTACCGTCGATCAATAAAAACACAATTAAATTATTTTGTATAACCTCCTGTAATATTTGTTTACCATATTATAATTATATTACTACGTTAATTATTTACGTTTTACATTAGTACCTAACGTATGAGGTACCGCTATTAATTATTAAGTATATTTGAATACGTAGCAAACTTTTGAATAAACATAGCGTAACCCTGGAATCACATTATCCCTATTTATTCTCGCACCGTATTCCAACTTCTTAGAAGTCAAATAAACAATACCACCTAATTAAGGGTAAATACACCTGTTTCCGCCATATACGTTTCTCTTCGACCCAACCACTAATTTCCTTAGAGGATGCAGCTTACTGGTCCCAGAAGGCACAGATAAAGAAAGGGCGCTCGTTACGCACAATCGCGCTTGATACCGAAACTCGTAAAACTTTATTCGTGTAACACTATCTATTTCAGGTTTTGATTCTCCTGGGTTCAGGTTTGGTTTTTTTCTGTATAGGAATGTGTAATTTGAATGTAAGTACATAGGTACTTATATATGTTAGGGTAGGTGTATTTGCTTTTTAGATATTTTGAAGTTCCCACTACCCTTATAGATACATATATACATGTTGGAACCCCTGTTAAGTAAAAAGCGCATTTAGTTAGGAGACATTCTAATAATATGATATTTCATTAAAAAAACATTTTTTAATTATTTTGCTGAATGTCCTATCATTGCCATGTTGGCTTGTTGGCTGCCTTAAACAGAAAAAATGAAAAAGTAAAACCGGCGCTATGTATGTTCACTCAAAATTTACATGAAAGTATCTAAATAATACATCTTAAATTGCAACCGTGTTAGAGTTTTTTTTAATAAAATGAATTATTTTGATGATTTATTGCAATGTATTTATCATCGCTAAACGTAATGTATAGTGCTGAATTAACAATATCATTCAGGTACCCTTGAACCTCCTTTTCTCTCTTGAACCTTGAACTTTCCCTTGAATGTTCGTAACTGTAAGTGACTTTTCATATCAAACGCGAGGAAACAAAACAAGACAAGGCAGTTTAGCAAAATCAGTAACTAAATTACCTAATAGATCTTACTTTTTAATTTTTTACTTTTTCTTACTCATGATGTAAACAATATTTGTTTTATTGTGTTTTTTTTGCAAATGTTTTTAAAAGATTATTGTCAGTTTATAAACATATGTATTTTATTTTACAATTAATGAACGTATCGATATATCAATCACGATAAATCAATTAATAGAAAATAACAAATTTCAAGTAACCGGTTGGTTTCCTTTCATATTTCTTTCCTATATCACTGCAATGTTTAATTGCGTGACTTCACAAACGGACGCGAGGCGTTTTCGCGCGAGGTTTAAAGTTGGTATAAAAATGCAATTATTTATGTTAAAACGTGAGTATAGCTGAAATATTATTTTTCGGAACCAATACAAGTGTACCGACCATATTAAAAGGGATTACAAAATTTGTCAATTTCAATATTTCCTGCAAATCATTTTTTAAAACCATTAAGTATTTACTTGTACAACTTGGTAAAACTACTTGCATAAAAACGAAATATTAAGATTGTTAATAAATAATAATATCAACATAAACCGGTCAAGGATTTTGATTCAACTTAGTATTAATTGTCACTGTGACGAGGCACAAAGTGGCACAGAAACACTTGAATGTAAGTAAACATGAGTTTTTAGCAGAAAGATGGCATATTGCTCCGAAGCACCTAGTTAATACACACTATATACTATTGGCTTTATTGGGTTTTGGGACTTACACATCCATCATGACACAATAACATTCCAAGCTTAAAGGATGACTCACGTTAGACCGGGCCGTGACGGGACCGGAGCTTCCGGCGCTTACTTTTCTATGACATGACAGGTGATCACGTGATGCTTTCCATAGAAAACGAAGCGCCGGAAGCTCCGGCCCGGTCACGGCCCGGTCTAACGTGAGTCATCCTTAAAGTAAGAAAATATAGGTAGATTTTTTTCGGAAAGAGAAGTTGTGAAATGTATTGGGCCCCATACATTCCACGACTCTTCTCTTTCCGCTCGTACTCTACATACATTGACTCATCGAATATTCACGAGTCCCGGAGCCGAACGTTGCTTTGCTCTATTAAAAATAGGTACTTACTGATTTTAGTTATAATAATTTAATAACTTATATGAGACTTAATCAGTTCAGTAACAAGTATTAGTAGGTATGGTTAATGTGTAATGTAAATTTGTTCCCCATGAATTACACATTAAATAAAATAAAAATATGCACTTTTATTTAATACCTACTAAAAAACCGGTCAAGTGCGTGTCAGGCCACGCATAATGCCAATCTGAACATTCATACGATATGAAAAAAACTACAAGCAAAAGGGCATACCTTCATGCACTACATCATTTTAATATAAAGAGATTTTTTTTTATAAGTCAAAACAATATTAATTTCTTCATTTTTTTAAATTTTGTGCGTGTCAAATGTTTAATACTTTTTTTGGACGATCTAAGCGATTATTTACAAAAGTATTTACTTAATCAAAACACTATCGGCATCGATAGAGTTGCCCCATATTATTAAGCCGTATCGAATTTGTGAAGATACATAGCCGTGAAAGGCTGCGGTTGCTGTCGCTTCAGAGACAATAGAATGCAAACGGTACAAGCAAATAAAACGATCTAGCTTTTACACAAGTAGTTGATATGGGCTTTCCAATTGCAATATTTATCAATGATGTCTGTTTGTCGCCCGTGCGTTTTGCTCACATCAATACATGTATGAACAAGTACGAGCTAAATGCACACGTAACTACGTAGGTAGTTGATAACAAAATCACATAATTTTGATATCAATTGAATTTAGCGATTGAATTGGCCATCTGGCACAGATTATATAATAGTTCTTACGAACACATACATATCTCTCAAAGAAAACGCAAATACCTACCGTTTTAATACCTACACAAAAATACAATGGAGTGACCTTCAAAGTGCCGCTCCCCGCACCGCGCGCACCGGCACAACGCTGGTTGCCGATACTTCTTTCAAATACTTAGATATCTTAGGTAGATAATTATGTGTATATAATTATGTGTCTAAGTATATAATTATGTGTCGTAAAAAACAATACCTACATCTTTAAAAAAAAATAAAAATACCTAAGTAGCTTGCAACTATAGTAAAAATAATAACAGTAGGTGTAAGTACCTATAATGAGAATGTCTACTTACTTTTAACATTTACAGAGTATGTATATAGGGTTGATCCTGCTCACGTCTCATTCAATCATTCTGTATATGCCCCAAAGTTGCATATTATTACGTTTATTGGTTTTGTCATAAGACATAACTCAAAATGTAATAGTAGATTGTTAACCAATAGTAAAGTTGTAAGGCACCCAGTGAGAGCGCCAATGGTCCGAGACGGAAATGGTGCCTTTTACTCGAGTTAAACAAAGAGAGAGTTAGACTTTTCATATCAAACGCGAGGAAACAAAACAAGACAAGGCAGTTTTGCAAAATCAGTAACTAAAGTACCTAATAGATCTTACTTTTTAATTTTTTACTTTTTCGTTCTAAAACTCCAAATTAAATAGTCAATGGCATCCCAATCATTTAGCCAACATAATAAAAGTATTTATTAAATACATAATAAAAGTATAAATTTTAAATATTTAATTACAATTTAATAAATAAAATAAGCAATTTTTATCTTATATTCCATTTTATTTTCACACTTTAACTAAAACCCCATTTAATATCGTACAAACGTTTAACTGTGGCTGTATAAGATACTGCCTTCGCTCATTTACGCAAGTGTATGGTTATGGTTTATGGTTCCCGCCTTATGATATCGAGTAAATACAAAACAAAAGAAATCAAGAATAATTTATTTTAACAATTTACTTACATCAACGATTCAATGCGGGATTAGTAAAATTAGAACAATTACCAATTGTTCCAGGCGGGGAAATAAAGACACAATTTTTCAATTTTGTTTCCACCCAGTTGTTCGTGTGACGGGGACGCAGAGGAGTACAACACTTTTCTGCACTAGAGCAGAAACGTATCACTTTCTGCGCACTTTTTCGAACAACACCGACCCACTTTCAGAGCATGAGACATGAAAAGAACATTACACTCTCTTTTTTGGGCAGTCGTGTAAAAAATGTACAATTGGCGTAATGCTGGATGAAAGAAACAATGCTGCAGCGAAGGCGCACGATGCGACCAGACTTAAGTGTAGCATTTAGTGATCGATCGTTAATCTTCATTTAAAATGGCCGCTTCATTTGGCACAGTAATTGCGGTTACCCGGCTCAAATAGTTCACGTTTATCTATTGATCGGAACTGTGATATATTTCGCTCCTTTGCGGCGAAACTGGGAAATTGCTATGCTAATGAAAGACGAAGTAATTAGAGACTGAAGACGCGAATTTCTGTTAAAACATCTTTTACTCAAACTTTATCAGAAATTTTCCATAGAACGCTCATGAAGTACCAACCTTACCAACAGAGATTTTGTAGGACTTAGAACCTTCAAGAGTTACCTATACCTATAATTAACATAAAAGAACACACAAAAATACATACAAATTTAGACTTCAATTTTACTGTTGACCTTTTCTTATGGTTTTATTTATTTATTTAAACTTTATTGCACTGTAAAAATTATTTATAATTACGAAAGGCAGACTTAATACCACACGACATTTTCTACTAGTCAACCTTTAGGCCAAATAGCATAGTCTTAGTTCTAGTAAATAGCAGTGGTATTGTAAATTAAAAGAGTGAGTAACATACTTAATACAAAAATAAATATCTTCAAAATCTTTAAACAAAAGCGTCCTTTTTGCATTAGTGCGAGACTGGAGTTTCAAATTACGTATTTCAGAAAGCCATAGTAATAATGGCTTAATTAAAATTTCGAAGCCATTCTTTGAAACAGTTACTGTCGCCTTCTTAGGGTAATCCTCTTGTCGTATACTCCCTGCAATTATAATGTTAATTGTCGGACCCAAATGGCTTCTTAAATGAGACAGAGAGTAATTAAATATCGTCAATTGTTAGTCCTGAACTACATAGAGCTTGAACACCGGAATTATAGAATCCCGAAATATCATATAAGTATGAGTATCAGACTGGTTTTAACGATATTTCAATACCGCAATTAAAGAGGATGTATATCGAACTCCTGCCCTGTAAAAGTTTATCTAAAAGCTGCCAACACGAAATAAAATGCCAATTCCTTCCCTTCAAAGCCCAAAACCTACATAAATCGAAAAATTTAACCCCATTAAGACGAAGTAACCAACGATTTCCGTCACGGCTATCCAGCACAATTTTTACCTCTATGCCTAATCCGAAAAGTTTAATTTGACCCCAACAACTATAAATATGTGTATTGGTATTGTTTTACCACCTCTATATCTCGGAGATATTTACTAACAAACCTCTGTAACTCCAAAAAGACAACAAGACTGTTCTTTACGCGTTTATAGAATTACCTCTCTAACACGAATTTTTCATGTTTTACCTCTGTAACCGTCGAAACCTCTTTAAGACCAACAAAAACCTATAAGAACCTCCCTAAGCAGATGCCCAATATGAGACGAAACCTCGTAACATAAAGTTTTTGGTTGGTTTGGTTTTACCTTGAGATTCGTGCTATCAAGGTTCCACTGTATTAGATTTTTTTAGTTTCATTTTATAAAACAAATATGAAATTTTACGATAATAGGAAAAAAACTGTAAATAATTAGGAAAATGGCGAGGACTTGCTACAGAAAAATAAAAAAATAATTAAAGATAATGATAATTGAATAGATAATGATGATGATGAGTTACGTACACTACGTAATACTCGTGTTACCCAAATTAGTTAAAGAATACTACCGCTACGAGTAAGTTGCCTACAACAAAGGCGTTCCAGGTTCCAGGGAACAAAATTTGCTTCGCATTTTGAATTTTACGCGAACAATAAAGCTGTAAATTTCATACAATGTGCACAACATTTTACGCATCAAATATGCACTTTGTTTGTACACTAAAAATATAGAGTGAAATTTATAACTTAATCCGTTTGCCATGCGTACTACCATATTTTGTGTGGTTATGTTTGATTTTCATTACCATATTTAAGGCTATGCATCGCTTTTTTTATTGCAACAGTCATACATTTCCTGTATTTTTAGGGTTCCGCACCCAAAGGGTAATAACGGGACCGTATTACTAAGACTCTGTCTGTCCGTCTATCACCAGGCTGTATCTCATGAATCGTGATAGACAGTTGAAATTTTATTTCTGTTGCCGCTATAACAACATATTCTAAAAACAGAATAAAATTTATATTTAAGTGGGGCTCCCACACAACAAACGTGATTTTTTTTGCCGTTTTTTGCGTAATGTTACGGAACCCTTGGTGCACGAGTCCGACTCGCACTTGGCCGTTTTTTTATTATTATGGACTAGTGAAATGTTTTGTATGTGAAAAATAAGTAATATTTCTATTTTATTAGGTAAGTAATTTAGAGTAAATTTATAGTTTGACAATTCATCCTAAGTACTGTTTCATGCTCAAATAAAAAATAATAAAAAGGGCTTTTCACAACTAATGGCGTTATTCAGAAACGAATGTTGTTTATTAACGTTTTGTTCTTGGATAATCTTGCGTTGATTTTTAGGGTTCCGTACCTCAAAAGGAAAAAACGGAACCCTTATAGGATCACTCGTGCGTCTGTCTGTCTGTCCGTCTGTCACAGCCTATTTTCTCCGAAACTACTGGACCAATTAAGTTGAAATTTGGTACACATATGTAAGTTTGTGACCCAAAGACGGACATCTAACGTAAACAAATGAATTTTAAACATGGGGGCCACTTTTGGGGGGTAAATGAGAAAATTAAAAAATAAAGTTTTTCAAACTATATCGTGTTACCTATCAAATGAAAGAGCTCATTGTTAGAATCTCAAATATTTTTTTTTTTATAATTTTACGATAAACAATTTAGAAGTTATTCAAGAAAATAGGCAAAAAATGACCATTCCCCCCCTTTATCTCCGAAACTACTGGGTCTAAATTTTTTTTTTAAATACACAAAATAGATCTTTACCTATAGATTACAGTAAAACCTATTAGAAATTGCAGTTAAGCGTGAGTCTGACTTAATTACTTAGTTTTTGATCCGACCCCTACGGGTTTTTTAAAGACATATAAAAAATACATTGTTTAAATTATGTAATGTACGTAACCCTTCGAACGCGACTCCGACTCGCACTTGGACGGTTTTTTTTTATAAAAGAAAATATATACTTGCTTTTTATCTCATAATTTTAAGACGCCTATATTTTTAAGACGTATTGACAAATTTAGTCTAAAGTATAAGTTCTACACATTATCGTGTACTGAACCAATCTGGTCCAAAGTTTAAAATATATGGCGTTTTTCATAAACGCGTTACTGGCCTGAATCAGCTATGAATCGTTTGTCTTTATCTGTCATTGTGACTAAAGTATTTGTAAGAAAGGGATAAAACATAATTTAACTAAATCAGGCCCGTAAAGTTTTATTAATAAGGGGGTTAGTCAATAGGTTTATTTTATATGAATAAAAGAAATATTGTTCAACAGTTAAGTGTAGCGATTACGCGGTGTAAGGCTTGAGATACACACATCGGCAACCGCTAGTTGTGCAAGAAAAGCTTAATATTTTTATTTCACATTCATCATAATACGGTTGCCGATGTGTGTATCTCAAGCCTTACACCGCGTAATCGCTACACTTAACTGTTGAACAACATCTCTTTTATACATATAAAATAAACCTATTGACTAACCCCCTTATTAATAAAACTTTACGGGCCTGATTTAGAAATATACTTCTTTATAACATATCTGCACTTCTCGTCCATGAAGCGTGATATCTAAATTATTTTTGTTGATACACAGGCCAATTCGAACGTACACTAAATGATATTTGAATCAAACTATTTAGTTATCGTGCATATCGCCCGCACCAATACATATACTGAAAAATACGAGCGAAATGCACACGAAATGTTCTGTAAATGTTATTAAATGTAGGTAAGTATATAAATAAAATACATAAACCTCCAAGCGATATTAAGCCATATTTGAGCCATAATTGCGTTACCGTCTTAGATTGAAACCCGTATTAATATTCTACCCCACGATAAGCCCGGATGAATTTGTAATCAAAACCATGTCATATAGGTTAAGTTTGGATTACCTGAGAAAGCTCAATCAAGAAAACGCCCGTCCATGCCAAATTTTAGCGAAATAATATGGAAATGATGAATAGGCATCGAAGTTAATATCGCACGGTTAGACGTTAGAGAGCTATGGAGTCGATATTGGCAATGAAATGGAACTCATATTCATACTCATACTCATTCATTTATAGTGATTTTAGTTTTATAGGTATTCAAGGACAATAACCTTGACGAGTTTATAAACGATCCTTCAATTTTGTCTTTGAGTACATAAATTACAAATAAGAATAACGGAAATTTTTCGTGTTGATTATATATTATTACGAAATTACAGAAAAAAACAATATGTATATAAAAAATGTGTATTAATTATTATTATTTTATTGTCCTTCATTATAAAATTAAAGCCACTAATTAAATAAATGAATGAGTTTGAAATGAATATGAGTTCAATTTTATTGCTAATGTCGACTCCATAGCTCGCTAACGTCTTAACGTGCGATAAAAACGATCCGATGCCTAGAATGATGAACTACAGTTAAGGATTGTATCGTTTACGTGTTAAATAAATAGTAATAATATTAATGTAATAGAAATATTCGAAATAAGACCATACTTAGCGTACAATCTGAAATGAAATGAAATGAAATGAAACTTATTATTAATAACAGAGTTACACGTCAATATTTTAAATATCACAATATTAATAACATTTATACAATATTATGTATATAAATTAATTGCATTTACAAAATTATAGGTTGATCAAAAAAATCTTGATAATTATAAAATAATATTGTCTTCGGTTACCGCGATAGTTACTCATGAAATAAAACTATGAAAACGGATTATATCGCGTATATTGAATTTATAATACATCCCTAGTCACCCGTTGACCACGAACGCTGTAAAGAGTTCGAAACGTCGGGATGTATTATAAATTCAATATACGCGATATAATCCGTTTTCATAGTTTTATTTCAATTATAAAATAATTCTTGCGACAGCCACTTTTTTAGTCTAGCTTTAAACGCCGCGATGGAAGTTGCATTTCTTACAGTGTCAGGCAGGCGGTTGTAAATCGAGGGGCCTAAAATGTACACGGACCGCTCTGACTTGGCAAGTCTGTGTGCTTCGGTGACTAGCCTATTATGGTGCCTATTACTGCGGAGGTTGTAATTGATGTTAACACCTCTGCACTTAAACATAGCTAGGTTTTCGCGCATGAATATTGCTACTTGGTTAATAAATAGGCACGGTAGGGGTAGAATCTTGAGATCGCGGAATATGTCTCGTGCCGGTGCATCGGCCGCCTTGCCGGCCATCGCGCGGGCGGCGCGCTTCTGCATAGAGAACGCACGTTTCCAGTCGGAGGCACGTCCCCATAGCTCAACGCCGTACGTCAAGAGCGAGTGCACCGTTGCAAAATAGCACTCTCGCACTGCGCCCTTTCCGGCTGTGCTCGCTAACCGTCGCAATGCAAAGCACGCGCGCCCTAGCCTTCCACACAGTTCATTGATGTGCGCCTCCCAAGAAAGCACGTTGTCGAGCTGGAACCCGAGCAGACGTGTGCAGGTCACGTGCTGTAGAGGGGCACCACCTGCACTCACTCTCATGGTTGGGCTTCTATGACCATTTAATTTAAATGTCATGTAGCTCGTTTTCTCTTTATTTAAAGCGAGACGTACATCTAACGTAAACAAATGAATTTTAAACATGGGGGCCACTTTTGGGGGGTAAATGAGAAAATTAAAAAATAAAGTTTTTCAAACTATATCGTGTTACCTATCAAATGAAAGAGCTCATTGTTAGAATCTCAAATATTTTTTTTTTTATAATTTTACGATAAACAATTTAGAAGTTATTCAAGAAAATAGGCAAAAAATGACCATTCCCCCCCTTTATCTCCGAAACTACTGGGTCTAAATTTTTTTTTTAAATACACAAAATAGATCTTTACCTATAGATTACAGTAAAACCTATTAGAAATTGCAGTTAAGCGTGAGTCTGACTTAATTACTTAGTTTTTGATCCGACCCCTACGGGTTTTTTAAAGACATATAAAAAATACATTGTTTAAATTATGTAATGTACGTAACCCTTCGAACGCGACTCCGACTCGCACTTGGACGGTTTTTTTTTATAAAAGAAAATATATACTTGCTTTTTATCTCATAATTTTAAGACGCCTATATTTTTAAGACGTATTGACAAATTTAGTCTAAAGTATAAGTTCTACACATTATCGTGTACTGAACCAATCTGGTCCAAAGTTTAAAATATATGGCGTTTTTCATAAACGCGTTACTGGCCTGAATCAGCTATGAATCGTTTGTCTTTATCTGTCATTGTGACTAAAGTATTTGTAAGAAAGGGATAAAACATAATTTAACTAAATCAGGCCCGTAAAGTTTTATTAATAAGGGGGTTAGTCAATAGGTTTATTTTATATGAATAAAAGAAATATTGTTCAACAGTTAAGTGTAGCGATTACGCGGTGTAAGGCTTGAGATACACACATCGGCAACCGCTAGTTGTGCAAGAAAAGCTTAATATTTTTATTTCACATTCATCATAATACGGTTGCCGATGTGTGTATCTCAAGCCTTACACCGCGTAATCGCTACACTTAACTGTTGAACAACATCTCTTTTATACATATAAAATAAACCTATTGACTAACCCCCTTATTAATAAAACTTTACGGGCCTGATTTAGAAATATACTTCTTTATAACATATCTGCACTTCTCGTCCATGAAGCGTGATATCTAAATTATTTTTGTTGATACACAGGCCAATTCGAACGTACACTAAATGATATTTGAATCAAACTATTTAGTTATCGTGCATATCGCCCGCACCAATACATATACTGAAAAATACGAGCGAAATGCACACGAAATGTTCTGTAAATGTTATTAAATGTAGGTAAGTATATAAATAAAATACATAAACCTCCAAGCGATATTAAGCCATATTTGAGCCATAATTGCGTTACCGTCTTAGATTGAAACCCGTATTAATATTCTACCCCACGATAAGCCCGGATGAATTTGTAATCAAAACCATGTCATATAGGTTAAGTTTGGATTACCTGAGAAAGCTCAATCAAGAAAACGCCCGTCCATGCCAAATTTTAGCGAAATAATATGGAAATGATGAATAGGCATCGAAGTTAATATCGCACGGTTAGACGTTAGAGAGCTATGGAGTCGATATTGGCAATGAAATGGAACTCATATTCATACTCATACTCATTCATTTATAGTGATTTTAGTTTTATAGGTATTCAAGGACAATAACCTTGACGAGTTTATAAACGATCCTTCAATTTTGTCTTTGAGTACATAAATTACAAATAAGAATAACGGAAATTTTTCGTGTTGATTATATATTATTACGAAATTACAGAAAAAAACAATATGTATATAAAAAATGTGTATTAATTATTATTATTTTATTGTCCTTCATTATAAAATTAAAGCCACTAATTAAATAAATGAATGAGTTTGAAATGAATATGAGTTCAATTTTATTGCTAATGTCGACTCCATAGCTCGCTAACGTCTTAACGTGCGATAAAAACGATCCGATGCCTAGAATGATGAACTACAGTTAAGGATTGTATCGTTTACGTGTTAAATAAATAGTAATAATATTAATGTAATAGAAATATTCGAAATAAGACCATACTTAGCGTACAATCTGAAATGAAATGAAATGAAATGAAACTTATTATTAATAACAGAGTTACACGTCAATATTTTAAATATCACAATATTAATAACATTTATACAATATTATGTATATAAATTAATTGCATTTACAAAATTATAGGTTGATCAAAAAAATCTTGATAATTATAAAATAATATTGTCTTCGGTTACCGCGATAGTTACTCATGAAATAAAACTATGAAAACGGATTATATCGCGTATATTGAATTTATAATACATCCCTAGTCACCCGTTGACCACGAACGCTGTAAAGAGTTCGAAACGTCGGGATGTATTATAAATTCAATATACGCGATATAATCCGTTTTCATAGTTTTATTTCAATTATAAAATAATTCTTGCGACAGCCACTTTTTTAGTCTAGCTTTAAACGCGCGATGGAAGTTGCATTTCTTACAGTGTCAGGCAGGCGGTTGTAAATCGAGGGGCCTAAAATGTACACGGACCGCTCTGACTTGGCAAGTCTGTGTGCTTCGGTGACTAGCCTATTATGGTGCCTATTACTGCGGAGGTTGTAATTGATGTTAACACCTCTGCACTTAAACATAGCTAGGTTTTCGCGCATGAATATTGCTACTTGGTTAATAAATAGGCACGGTAGGGGTAGAATCTTGAGATCGCGGAATATGTCTCGTGCCGGTGCATCGGCCGCCTTGCCGGCCATCGCGCGGGCGGCGCGCTTCTGCATAGAGAACGCACGTTTCCAGTCGGAGGCACGTCCCCATAGCTCAACGCCGTACGTCAAGAGCGAGTGCACCGTTGCAAAATAGCACTCTCGCACTGCGCCCTTTCCGGCTGTGCTCGCTAACCGTCGCAATGCAAAGCACGCGCGCCCTAGCCTTCCACACAGTTCATTGATGTGCGCCTCCCAAGAAAGCACGTTGTCGAGCTGGAACCCGAGCAGACGTGTGCAGGTCACGTGCTGTAGAGGGGCACCACCTGCACTCACTCTCATGGTTGGGCTTCTATGACCATTTAATTTAAATGTCATGTAGCTCGTTTTCTCTTTATTTAAAGCGAGACCGTTTGACCGGAACCACTGGTGCAGTTGTTCCATAACAAGGTTAAGTGCCTCTTCCAACCCCTGTTCGGGGGGCGCACTGACGACAGCCGTGACGTCATCGGCATACATTAGTATGTCTGCGCCTTTTATTGTCTTTGGCAGGTCGTTCAGCAAAATGCTAAAAAGTGTGTTGGAGAGGCATGATCCTTGAGGCACGCCCATCAGGTTTTGTAGTTCGGAGGACACAGCCTTACCTCCATCCCCGATGACCACCTGGGCCCTGCCGGTCATAAATGACAGTATTAGTTTGGAGGCCGCGCCTCGGATACCGTAGTGAGCCAATTTGTCTGCAACTAGTGCGTGGTCCGCCGTGTCGAAGGCACGCGATAAGTCGCAGCAGATGGCAGCTACGTATCGTCCCGCCTCGCGGGCGCGCAGCACACAGCGCACCACTTCTCGCACCAGGTGTGTAGTGGACCGGCCGTGTCGGTAGGCATATTGGCTGTCGGATAGGGTGTTTCTTGGTGCCCAGAAACTGAGTAATCGGTTATTTAACCCTGCTTCAAAACATTTACTAGGGCCTGGGACCAAAGATATGGGACGATATGATTTTATAGTGGATTTTTTTCCTTTCCCTTTATAAAGTGGACATATTTTGACCTTCTTGAGACACTCCGGATACACTCCTAACCGCATGCAGTTATTAAATAGGTTAGCCAGGGCATAGCTGATTGCGGGGCTGGCTCGTTTTAGCAGTTTAGCGGAGAGGCCATAGACGTCGGTGCTATTTTTGGGTGCAATAGATGTTTTGAATATTTTTGCAATTTCGTACGGTGTAAACGGCCTGAGTCTGTCGGCCTGTACGCTAGTGTAGATTAGGCTAAGTCTGAGAGTAGATTTTGTAATTTCTTTCTTTTTTCAAATAAACAGTTGTAGGACGGGGAGGTGAAGATAAAAGCCGGCGTTACGTTAAGCGCGTGTATTACTAACTTGGAGGTTTTACAATACTAGCACTCGCTTGCCGAGCAAGGCCTAGCAGGGGTAGGCGCAGGCTACTAGAGAGTCTTCTACGGCAGAGACACTAAGGCACTTCAACAAGGGTGAAGGTGTCAAGTGTCATCTATTGGTGGGCGCCGTAACTAGTATCCATAGTGGAGTGGTATCGATGCGGCGGCTGCGCTGCCCCGCGCGTTATGTGCTTTACGATACTAGTAGCGCCATCTGTTGGCGTGGGGTGGTAGTGGCGTTACACGGTTTTTTTTTTATAATGGTTACAGATAAAACCTGGTCTAACTGTTGATATGTGTATTATTTTGTATTACTATGTTCTGTTCTAAGGGTTTGATCTAAGGGTATTTTTAGCCATATCTGATATAAGGTTATATTTTTATTTTTATTTTAGGGACTTTATGATGCTTTCAATATCACTAAATAACCAAAATAGAATATTTTTTGCTTAAAAAGTACTTTCTTTACAATTATATCCCATAGAATGTTTCCGATAGATTTCTTTGTTCTCGGGAAAATTTCAAGAACGGCGCATCGCTATATATACTAAACATAATTTGAAAAATATTTATACATATTTTACTGGAACTTGAATTTGGACCATAGTTGTAAGTTGTGGACTAAAGTTATGTGCTTTACGGCATAAAAATAAGATAGCGTAGTAAGTAGAGTATTGTAAGGATTACTTCGGCCCGGAAGGGTATAATACTGGTTCATTGAATAAAATAAACCTTTTGTTACTCCCACTTGGTTGTTTGTATTTGATATAATATTCCTTTAGTACTCAGAACCCCTCAAAATTGAGTTTGATGCTGAACCCTGACTGTAGCTAGTGGAACTCAGGTTTGGGGAAACATAGGCATGTACAGAAATTTGCTTTACGACGGGATAGGGACTGGACAAAGATAGAGGGTGGGGTATATAAAAAATATTTTGTGCTTTCCAGTGGGTTGGTTTTTTGAAGGCGGTTCCCTTTTTTTTTTAAATAATTGAAATTAAGTTATTACAGTTTTTACTTATTTTTTGGTTTTTATTTTGTTTTTTAATAACCTTATTTTATATTCGAAACCTTAAATAGTAAATGAACGTAAATAAAACCTACTTTACATTAGTAAAATTTGGTCAAAAAAATTCGGTAAATTAAAAGGATCCCCTATTCTTCATATTATGTAAGTGTAGGTACCTATTCGTTTTCGATTTTTGACTTCGTTATTAAATTAAAACTATTAAACTGGTTTGCTGATTATCACTTCCAGTAGCACGGGTGTTTGGCTCGAATAATTCGGCAGTAAACATATTTATCACAATAAGAAACCAGCGGCGTTAATGGATGCGTTTTTATCGCCTGTCGTGTCTGCGTCACTATCGCACTTTACCACTTGTTAGAACGTGGCAGCCAGGTGACAGACTATAAGAGGCAACCATCTTAGCTCTACAGGTCGGATATGATCTCAGAGGATATAACCAAACGGACTAGCCATTAACAGGCGTTCCCCTCTGTCGAAAATAGGCGGCCAATGGTCATACACAATATACGGACCATGTGTTTGACGTTTATCTGACATGGCTATTTTTACGTTACGTATACATTTGACAATCAATGATCGAAGACATCTACTTTGTAAGTAAAAATATAGGTCTAGAACTGAACACATCAAAAATAAAAGTCATGACAAACCACGATCGGCACTCTATCAAAGTAAATAATAATACTCTTGACTACGTTGAAAGCTACATCTTCCTGGGCAAACATATATCCTTCAAGAAAATCCGGCATCTGGATGAAATAGATAGACGTGTTAAAATATCCTGAAACAAGTACTGGAGTTACAAAGAACCGTTAAAATCAAACCTGCCACTGAAACTGAAAAAGAAAATAATGGACTCATGCATATTACCATGCCTTTCTTACGGATGTCAAACGTGGATCTTCAATTCTTACACGAAAAATAAAATTAACACATGCCAAAGAAGCATGGAGCGGAGCATCCTAAACATTAAACGTATCGATAAAAAGAAAAACATAGAGATAAGACAAAAAACATAAGTAATTGATGCTCTGACATACTGCAAAAAATTGTAATGGCGATGGGCGGGTCATGTAATAAGAATGAATGACGACAAGTGGACAAAGACAACGTGGCCGGGTCCAGAGGGAAAACGAAGGCAAGGAAAACCATTAGAAAGGTGGTCAGATGAAATTACTAAAATAGCAGGAAAACACTGGATTGAAGAAGCAAAAACTAGAGATAAATGAAAGGAGTTGGAGGAGGCCTATACTCGAGAGAGGTCCTTAATATCTAAGACATAATTTATATACCAAATTGAAAAATTAAATTTTATTAAAATAATTTAATTATCAACATAATGAAAAAATTTAAAAAATAATTATTTTGTATACATACAGTAAATTATTTAGAATTTAAAATATAAAGTATACGTTATGCATGCACTTTTAATTCGATAATTCTCTTATAATATTGTAACGATATTAAGGAATAAATGGCTTTTTTATATTATTTATTTATTATATACATTTGACGTTCCCCTCCCTCGCAAAAATCGGCACTGTTTTGTACAGAAATTTACAGACATGGCGTCTCCGTTTGATTATATCCCCTAAGGATATGATGGTCGTATTGTCTACGTGTCACGTGAATAATGACTAATGACAGTGCCCATCTCATTTAATCGCATGGTGTTAAAAAGTTTTTATCACGTGTATAAAATAATATAAGCCATCTATAAATACGCCTGCTGGATGGATATACATTTTATTAATGATTATACTTCTTTACGTATGTGTATTGTTTTGTGTTGTTTGGTAATATTCAGTTTTACTTTTTTTTTTAATTTCTCGGCACCACCTACTTACATATTTTAATTTTCTTGTTTCCGCTACCAGAAGGTTGTCTAGGAGATATCTTAAGCGATATGACCGCCTGTTGTTACCTCTATCTAATTATTTATGTTTCTGTACATGTATTGAAAACTATGTGATGTGTCAATAAAGATTATTTATTGTATTGTACTCGTAGGTATATTATTATATTCATTAAAATTATTAATTATACAAGGTGGGCCATAAATAAGTTAAAATTTGAATCGGCCGCTACATTTGTTTAAGTGGCAGTGGGTATATGCAGGGTATGTTAAAAGCAAGAGTAGCCATTAGGCATTTAGCAACATGCTCTCGTTTCCCGGAGAGCAACGAGCATTTTGTGCACGCGAATATTACTTAAATCACGATTTTGTAACCCAGCCAGGACAAAATTTTCTAATGTGTAAAATATACGCAATTACTCAAGAAGTATCTGGCCCCGCCTGCTCATGCAATTATATACTCGTATCCGTATGGGGTCAGAAATCAATATCAACTTATCAAGTACCTCAATCCAGTGAGCCAAGAACGTCATGTGGCCCTAAAAAGGTCTACTTTCTTAAAAGTTACCCAGAATGTGGTAAGTATGTAAAAAATTTGCAGATTCTGACCTGCATTACCTAACCTAACCTAAAATCCAATCCCAGTTTAAAATAGTTGTCACTGAAGCCTTACGGATAACTATTTTTAACATGAGAAAACGCGTTTTCACTTAAAACGGGTTTTTACGGTAACACATGCATTTATTTATGCTGGGTTTTGTAACAGTACTGTAACGTCAATAAAAATATTAAATTATTTATTATATTAGTACAACCTACTCTGCTATGTAATTCGTACACAGTTAATTGTGCCATTTTCAACCAAAAGGGTACTTATTGTCGGTTGTCAATAAGGCGCCATTTTCATATAGTTTCAATTTGAAATCAACCTTACGTTACGTAGGTATGTACCTATTTAGAATAATAAAAATTAATAATTATCTTGGTAGTTTGCGTTACATGATCATGATTACTGGCGACTGTGGTGTTAGTCAGAGTATTATTCTCCGGCAGAAATTTGTGGCGCGTCGTTTTACAGCGGTTACAGTTACACAAAGCGGTGGCTGCCCAGCATGTAAGCCTCGTGCAGTTGATTTGTTCCGGGTACACAAGATTATTTTACGCTAAACTAGTGTGATACCGCCGAAATAACCCCAGGACATCCAATTTTGAACAAATAGGTTCTGACCAGCTGCAAAATACAAATAATAGTTTTTATACAAGATAATAATAATTTATAGTAGGTATAAATTATAAATAAATACCCCCAAAAATATCGTTTATTAGTAAATAAACCCTAATTTTACCGTAGATACTGCTTACTCGTAAGGTTCTAAGCAGAAAATCATAAAACCTTTTTTTAACATTCTCCAAGTAACAATAATTATGTTTGTTATTGATGTTCATGAAACATGACGTTTATATTGAAGCCAGTATCAGATATAAGTAGGTAATAGATTTCGAAGCTTGGTATGGATTTTTATACTTAATAGAACATTATACTTAATAGAAAATTCTCAAAGGCCGAAATAATTTGAGATGTGTCTTCTTTCTTAGAATAGGTATTTATCGTATGATACAGTGATGGTAACAGGATGGCGACAAGATTTGCTTGACCGACTATAAATGCCACTATGTGGTTATTGCGTCTACTCGTATGCGAGTTATTTTTTAAACAACGTGAATTACAAAAGTTCCTGTTATCTAGTGATAAAAGGCTGAGCTACTTGGAGAATACAAAGCGTTCCGACCAATTGTACGTATTCGAGAATTAACGAAATGTACGCAATTCTTAAACCCATAATTGCATTTAACCCGGTTGACCTTAGACAAATACGACCATCATATCTGTACAACACATAATATATTAAACCACAATTGATTCGGATACTGCAGCTGCATTACTGATGCGACAATACTGCTGCGGCCTTGAAGCGGGTGTCAATTAGCTTGATAACTAAAATGCTCACACGAGCATTAATGCCGCGATTATGACATTGAATCCGTCACTAATTTTATCAAGGCAATTATTAGATACAGTTATCAACGCCGCAGCAGTCATGACACAACAGGTATGCAGCTGCAGTTGAAATTCTAACTTTTATACGATTAACTACGATTTAATTTGATTTGAAGTACGGCGGAAAATGGGATCTGCCTGCAGTCGGAAATGACTTTCTTTACTAGGAATATTATGCGAAACTCTGCGTAGGGGACGCGACTACCTTAATCTGAGGGTCTATCGCGAAATGAGAAAATCGAAATTTCGTTATCTAACGTCTCTGTCACTTGCATATTCGAGCGATAAAGAGGCAGATAGCAAAATTCCCGATTCGCGGGATTCGCGTTTCCCGGTGGGTCACCTAGTCTGTAAACAAACCGCCTTGATGCATCAATGTCACTCTGAAAACTTGTCAAAAAACTGTTAAAGGCACAGTATGTATAAGTTACTCCATGGTTTACTAAAGAGGCTAGTGCTGCACTCTGGTGGCAGAACATTGCAGTAATACCCTCTATTGAAACGCTTTTGTCTCTTTATCTCTTGATTCAAATGATACGTCCAAAATAGGCAACCCACGATTAATGACGCTCTTGTTAGACTTAAAATAACACTAAAAAATCTTGATGACATGATCTTGTAAGACAATATTCACGGCGGCGCGATTCGAGAAATGAATTAGAGAATCACTAGATATGAAATAGTAGATATGTGATATTTCACGGTAAAAGGTACCTTATGGCGCCATCTAATATTAAATGGAGCGGCGTTAATAATAGCGTAAGTTCCAACCGCCATCGCCATAAGGTACCTTTACCAGTGGGACGTCACATATCTTTACTATTTCACTTCACTAGATATAGTGAATCCCTAATTAATTTACCGAATCGCGCCGTTAGTATCATTGACGTACCGTGAGATTCGAAATTGCATGGAGAAATTATGAATGAAATTCATTCATAATTTCTCCATGGAATTTAGAACCTCACTGTACCTACATATAATTAGAACGTCAAATGTTACAATCCTCAATAAAATGTGTTACAGTTCAATTTCGCAATTGAATTGGGCTCTACGGCCGTGCAGTATCGTGATAGGCGTCAAGGTCGCAATTAAATGTGTTAATAGCGCCAATAGCGGTCTCATAATTTAAACCGTTTGAAAGTCGCCAATGAACTGTTTTCGATTAATTAAGAAATACAATTGTATTGCCAAGGGGAGGTACTAATAGTAAATGTGAATATATTGCATTTACTCAGGCACCGCCTGTTTAAAAACTTTCTCAGATACAGACGTAGTTAACTTGACATTTGCCTAAAATTGAATTTATTTGTAGTGTTATTTTCAGAATTATCTTTATTACTAAGGTACTGTCATATTTTTTGATGATTTATTCTTTTATGTATTTGAGCGCGATTCACAAGTTTTACAAGAAAATACGAGTACATTTTAATGTAACAAATCATTGATTTTACTTATAATAAAACGTCCTTTTGAGGTTAAACGAAAAAAATCCGAAGGCAACTGCAACTGCATTACTGCTGCGACCTCGATACGAGTGCTGTCACAATCAATATTGAACGTTCAATCATGGCAGTAATATGACTACGAACGTCACTCATTTTAATCGCCTCAATACCGCAATAGCAATGTCGCACCAGCAATGATGCTGCAGTTGCTACCCGAGCGTCACCTTAGATTTTTTATCTACATCAATATGTAACTGTACATAATTAGGCATTAAAATACTCGTGTGATCCTTTTATGAAACTCATTTCATTCGTTTCATAAACCCACACTCGTATTTTAATGCATTTTATTATGTAGCAGTCACATAAACTACTATTATGGTATAGGTAAGGATGGCCCCCAGAAATGTTAATTATTAATAATAACCATAGGCCCGTTTAATCATATCGGCAAGTTTTTCTCCAATCATAATACAAGGTGCATTAGTGTTACCACTGGTGATGCTTGGCATGATGCTACCGTCTCCTATCCTTAATCCTGTAACACCTCGCACTCTTAGTTCAGCATCTACTACGCTATTACCCTCAACGCCCATTGCACACGTTCCAACTGGATGCCACGTAGTTGTAGCGATATTCAACACATGACACCTCCAATAGTCATGTGTATTAAATTCTATATCAGCACATTGAGGTATCCGCATATTTACGACCTCAGAGTTTATGTTTTTCATAAAATCGTTATTTAAAACGCTTATATAATCTTCAATACTTCTAACATGCTTATCTAAATCTGTATCATTTGAATAAAAATTTAAAAGAATCTTTGGACTGTCTTCGGGATTATTACTCTTCAACTCAATATGTCCTCTGGAATTTGGATGCAGCAGAGGTAGTATCGTAAAAAGCGTCTCTTGCGTTTGTCCAGCATTTGCAACGGCAGTGCAAATTTGATCTTCAAGTCCAATTATGTGGGAACACATCAGCGTCGACATCACAGTACCGGCTGGAAACGGGAAAATAATACTTTGATAATCTGGAACTGGACAATTCTCTGATAGAACATTTATACCCATTATAGTAGGAGTAGGAAATTGGTCCAGATTCTTTAATACTTCAAGATTCTGAGGTGCGGACTTGACGCCTTTTCTGCCTGTTAATATAACAACCGATGCGGGATGATCTTGTAAGTTTTTACCAACTAGAGGTAAGTCTAACAGTACTTTAATACCATTTTCTGTCAAATGGTCTTGAGGTCCAATACCTGACAGCATTAGTAACTGAGGGGTGTTGATTGAACCGGCTGAAACTACTATTTCGTTGGTAGCATACAAATTGATTTTTCGTTTATTCGGCAGTTTTACCTCTACTCCAGTAGCTTTCTGATTTTCATCGAAAAGTATTTTTGTACATAAGGAGTTTTTGAGAACAAACAGGTTCTTTCGATTTTTGATTGGCCTTAGAAAAGCCATTGCAGTACTTTGACGTTTATGGTCAGCTATAGTGTACTGAGGAAGTGAGTATCCAAGCTGCTCATATCCATTCGAATCGATAAGAATTTTATGTTTGTCACCGAATGCCTCTAGATACTCTTGAGTTCCATTATCCCAAACTGGTCGTGTAACACCCAAAGGGCCGTCAGTATTATGGAGGTCACCTGACGCAGATTGCAAAACCTCCAGGCTTTTAAGACCCTCGCTCTTTTTGAAGTAGTAGGTGACATTCTCCCAATCCCATCCAACGCCTCCCATGTCTACCCAGTTCTCGAAGTCGTTCTTGTTTCCTCGCACGTAGTACATGTAGTTCGCGCCACTAGATCCTCCAAGCATTTTCCCTCGGGTAAAATGGATTGTTTTTGTCTTATGAGCTTGACTAGAGTATCCGTCATTTTCACTATAGTAGTTCCAGTCAGCCGTTGAATAGTCCACAAAAGGAAACAAACCAGGAATCTGGAATATATAAAATTGTGTTTTCATTAAAGATACCGTTAGGATTCATACCACACATTACTGCCGCAAATATAACAAATTCGCGCAGAACTATCGATTTTGACATTTGTGACCATAATGCAGTCGGCAGTAATGTCGCGCCGAAATACTGCTGCAGTAATCTGCCGACTTCATTACCGCTTCAGTAATCTACCGACTACATTACTGAAGGAAACTTTAGAAAGGTAATTACTCGTAAATCGAGAAATGTATAATAAATTTGATATTTCCGGCAGCAATAAAGCCGACTGTGTAAACTGCCGCAACGATCAAAATCAATGTTCATTTAAAAAAAAACGAAACCCTTATAGAATTACTTTGTTTTCCGTCCGTCCGTCCGTCTGTCTTACATAACCCTTTATCTTGGAAACGCGTGGACGTGGAGGTATCGAGTTGAAGTTGAAACCATTATACTCAGGTCTACTACAGTCCCTTGAAGCTGTAAAAAAATCAAACTTCTAAGTTAACGTAAAATAAGATACGGCCGTTTATATGCCGCAAAAAACGTACAACGTACTTTGAAAAAATCTCGTATCTCACATTGCTTCTTATAGTTGAAAGGCAGTAACTCCGTATGCATCACATACATAGATACTACATTTTTCTTTTGATTGACAAAACAAGATAAGAGTTTTTATTTTCAAAGTTAAGTAGGTAGTGCCGATATTTCGACAAAATTTATAGGGTAAGTAAGTACTTTCCGTTGACCTAGAACTATGAAATTTGGCAATTAATATATTCTTTTAATTTTTCATGCTCTGAAAGAGGGTCATTATTGTTGTAAAAAGTGTGCAAAAAATGATACGTTTCTGCACTAGAGTTTCTGACTTAAACTTTCTAAGTACGATTTTTTAATTTTTTTACGATAACTATTTGAAATTTGGTTTTAAATGGATTTGTTATACAATTTTCATTCTGATATTTAACTCCCCATTCCATAAATTTATAAGTGTGTTTTTGTATAAAATTGGTGTCGTGATTAATTTTTGGCAATGTTTTTATCATCGCTAAAAGTAATAATTATGTAGTGCTGAATTGACAATATTGTTTTAGTTCAAGGGAAAGTTGGTACCTAACCGTAAACCGTAAATGTAATTCTCGTATTATTTGTTTTATTGTGAATTTTTCGCAAATGCAATTTGAATTTAAATTTAATTGCCTTATATTTGTAGTACTATAAGAATGAAATCAATTAGTGAAATGACATACCACTGATTCAACAGGTGGATCATCGCCAGCTTCGATGAGTAATATCTTCCAGTCTCTTATCTCAGAGAGCCTGTTGGCAATTACCGCCCCTGCCGATCCCGCGCCCACAACTATGAAGTCAAACTCTTCATCATCTGTTTTAAAGGAAATGTTATTCAAAACTACGGATGTTCCAGGTTCATAAACCTGGAACATCCGTAGTTTTGAATAACGTGACTGTCATAACAGTCACGTTTTTTATTAGAGATTCAGCGCAGTATTACTACCATATAACTGCATTTGATTATGTTCAGTATTATTTTCGCTTAATGGAAAGTAATTCCCATTCACTGTCCATTCAATATTATGTATCTAACCTAGGTTCTTTAACACATCTGTATTTGACCTTACTCAACTTACAAAAAATTTACGAGGTGGATAGAAATAAACATGAGTCATATTCTGAAGCTTTATAAACTTACTGTATAGTGCAGCCTGCGGTGGGTAGTTGTTGGCGCCTAGATGCAGCATGGTCAGAGCGAGTAATGCCGCCTGTATTAGTTTGACTGTAGGCTCCACTGCTGCTACCTCCAACGCGGATATGGATTCAGATGCACCCATCTGTTTTTTTTGAGTAACAGTAAGTAGCACACATCATTTAGAATCAAATAAGACGTGTATACATCTTTTATGTTGCTGCCTACTAGACTCCGCCCGCTACTTCGTCCGCACTAAAAGAATGAATTTCGAACGAATGTCAGACTGAGTCGTATTTCTGACTCTTGTGTTGATTTCAATGCAATTATTCACGTATAACTAAATAGAGCGGATGGACAACATTAAAAAACAAGTTAATTGCGTGACATATGAAAAAACCTAGTACGTGAAAAAAAATGGTTCTCTGAGTGAGACAGTCTGTCATTGCATTTTTGGACATTTCTTTTATTGTATATATTAAAATGGGTCACTCACGTATTTTAAGCAAAAAAACTGACACTCCTTGGATATAGATTGAAACATGACGAGCGTTTTTCTATTTAAAATACGTGAGTGACCAGTTTTAATTTATTTAATATGTCTGTATCTCACGGAAGTTTTATTGTTAAAATTTCCTTTATCGTATTAAGGACACAGTTTTTTCCAGCACCAATCTCAATTACAGAGGAAATGATACATTTGTAAGAAAAGCCCGTGATTAACGACCGCCCATTAGTCAACGCAGGCAGCAAATGCAAAAAACTAAACCAAGTGTGTGTAGGACTACACAAAAGGGAGGATTCCGTACTTTTGTAATATACTTACGATAAATTACTACCATGTTGTTACAATGACAACAAAAGCACCTTTAGTTAATTTTGTATTAAGCATAAACGTTTGCGAACGATGCTATTAAGCTTAGAATAAATTTTAAAGTGGGGTGTATTGGGGTGCATAGCAGTAGGAGAACCTTTGCAGGACTCTCGGTCGGTCTGTTTACAGGTGACAGTTACTGCCTGGTCTGCATCATCCCATAATATTGTCTTCACTAGTGGCTTCAAGTGGCTGTTGTGTGTGCAGCGGCCACACTGGCAAACCACGTCGACCCGTGGGCTAAACCTAGTGGAGGGTGATATGAACGCTTATAGTGGACATAGTTCTAGTCGGGTAATCCCCCGCATTAACACATGAATACCTCGTCGGTGTAGGAGGCGTGCAACGTCGATAGGCAAACGCAACCGGCAACTACAGCGGCTGGGCAAGGCGCTTGTGATGTGTCTCAAGAGAGCGTGCGTCGGGATACTTGTAGAGCCGTGCGGCCAATCACTACACCTTTATTCCCCTGTCAGTCGTATCGGTCATCCGATCCACTGACAACTGGGGACCTGAGGCGAGAGAGTGGATCTGCATCTGCGCATCTGCTTACCCACTTAAATATATTCACACGCAGATGATTCCAGCAACGTTTTAGGGACTACGAGCTTAAAAGACCTGCGGCGGTAAGGGGTACTGATGGTGGGGCTAGGGCTTGGTGTGCCCTAGCCTAGCCTTAGTTAGTGCTCTGCACGTTAGGCGGCCGGTTGCTGATGGTCGCTTCGGGACTTGACAGAGACGAGGGTACTGGTTCGGCAGCACAGCTGGCGACAAAGCAGCCCTTTTTAGGATCGCTCTGCTTTCCCCAATCAAAGGTGGCCTAAAAATAGTTCGTCTCATATTCTCGCATGTGGCTAACCGTGGTCACTTGTTAACCACTAAATGCGGTCGAAATTGCAATACAAATAAATCATAAAAACACCTCGTTATAGGCACCTGGAACCTCCGAACTCTTTTAGATAGCGAACGCAATATATGCCCTGAGAGGAAGACTGGGCTTATAGCTAGGGAGCTGGCTAAATATAACATCGACATCAGTGAGACACAGTGGATCTATTACTGTAGCGGGAAACCACAAGAAGAAAAAGAGGTAAGTGGAGTTGGAATTGCTATACGTAACCAACTGGCAAGATCTCTGTCAGATCTCCCAAAAGGCATTAGTGACAGAATAATGACGTTGCGACTTCAACTAACATCTAAAAAGTTTATCCCCTCCTTCTAATGCAGTCGGGTAAAAATATATTTGCAGTAAAAAATAGTATTATTAATATGTAAAGGTAATATAAATAATATATTTTTTTTTTATATTTAGATAAGTACGGTTTTACTCACTATTATTTTTAGTCGCTTTTGGCGACATGTTTCGGAACAATAATAATAGTGAGGATAATAGTGAGTAAAAACCATACTTATCTAAATATTTTGAAATATGTCTCACGATAGTTTAAGTTTGAATATTTTTTTTGTAATAAAATTATGAATCTTTCAAATGATGAATTCTGTGCGGAGAGAGAAGAGTCGTGGAATGTAATGCAATGTAAGCCCATACATTCCACGACTCTTCTCTTTCCGCACACTGTATTAGGTAACTTGACCGTGACGTCATTGTATAATGTTTCATATAAATTCCATAGTAGCAAATCGTTTTGATAGCTAGAAAAAAGAAACTGATTTGACTAATAGTCAAATACCCTATTCGCTTAGTTGTGTCAAAAAATTCCATTTTTGAAGTAAAACTTCTTTAGGCGCGACTAGAGGGTAACTCAGATTTTTTTTACTGACGTAACGCTCAGTAGTGACACACGCACAATACATAGCGATAAACGTCATTGTCAAATAAGTTATACTTCAATCGCGCGTAAAGATTACACGCACACATTTTTATTTCTAAAACGACTGTTGGTAAAAAATAATTTTTAAATAAATTAATCGCATGAAATAAAACTATGAAAACTGATTATATCGCGTATATTGAATTTATAATACATCCCGACGTTTCGAACCCTTTACAGCGTTCGTGGTCAACGGGTGACACTGCACGACGACGACGACGACGACGATGACGACGGGTGACGAACGCTGTAAAGGGTTCGAAACGTCGGGATGTATTATAAATTCAATATACGCGATATAATCCGTTTTCATAGTTTTATTTCATGAGTAACTATCGCGGTAACCGAAGACAATATTATAAACTAATCGCATTCATTTAAATATTTTCATGGTGATAATCAGCATTAAAATATCCGTCACAATAGTATAATAATTTTCAAATCTCGTAATTAATGGTAATCAATTTTTACGAAGCATAAAAAATATAATTCACTTTTACTTACTCCTCAATGAAGTTACTACTTGATAGTCACGGAACTGGAAGTGGTAAAAACGTGTTTTTTTGTGTGCGTATAATTTAAATACGCAGTAAATGTTGACTTACAAAAGATATTTACTTGCCTCCAGATTATTAAATTTATGTATGTGCCTACCTATAGAGTGATTAATCTAAATGAGTTATCAGAAAAAAATAACTATGTGCTATAGTTATTTCTAAAGCTATGACAAAATTAAGTTCATATTCGAGAATGAAACTGTCAGAACCTAAATAACAACCCGTGATTTGAAAGTGTCAGAAGATTTAAATAAAATAATTACCTATGTATTGTTACATAGACTTGTTTACTGGCCCGGTTAAAAGTTAAAATTAACTGCAAAATAAAAAATAACAAGCAGCAATCTAACAAATAAAAATTTAAAACTCGCCCTTGTATGTTTTTTTTAGTTAGTATCCCTTTTTCTTGTTTTATTTTATCTACTCTAGTTCATTTTATCATGAAATTATTATTGTAGGCTAACGGGGAGTAAGGGACAAAATAGATGATCAAACGAACTTCTTGAAGTGTAGTTCGATCAGTATTATGTGAATCGCTTCATTCGAAGATAATTATAATAAATAACCAGGTAGTTTCTTTAAGTTGCTAGGCAACGGAACACGATTTTCAGAGTAAAATAAAGATTTTCATTTTTTAGAAGAGAGATAAATTTACAAGTTTGTGAAGGTTGTTCCACACTTTTTTCATTATTAATAATGAAACCCAAAGTTTCTAATAAGCATACCTGGGATAACTCGGGGCACTTATACTAAAGTAACGTAGCAAAATATTTTATCGACAATATATATCGATGTTACTGTCAACGGGATAGTACGGGTGATGCCTCTTACACCAGCCGCACCAATATCTCTCGGGAAAACGTCCGAGAGCCGGAACAAACTTGTGTCTGAAATTGAGACTTCCCCAAAAGAAATCTCTGAATAGGTTCGACTTAACTTAGTCCGTTTTAACCCTACCAAGACACAGGTTTGCGCGTTTACTGCAAAAAAGTTAGAGTTTGTCATGTCACCTCGTTTTGAGAGCACTCCCCTGACTGCTGCAGCCAGTATCGGAATCCTTGGCGTTGACATTTCGAGTGAAGTCCAGTTCCGCGGCCATTTAGAGGGAAAGGCCAAACTAGCCTCAAAAAAGCTCGGTGTGCTCAACAGATCGAGACAGTATTTCACGCCGGCCCACCGCCTTCAGCTTTTTAAGGCGAAGGTTCGCCCACACATGGAATACTGTTCTCATCTATGGGAAGGGGCACCCCAATACCAGCTTCTCCCTCTGGACCGCATCCAGCGAAGAGCGACTCGAATTGTCGACTGCCAGCGTATTTCGGAACAGCTTGACTCCTTGGCGCTGCGTAGAGATGTGGCCTCGCTCTGCATTTTCTATCGCATGTATAACGGGGAGTGCTCCGAGGAATTGTTCGGATTAATCCCTGCCGCTTCTTTTCGCCATCGTCCTACGCGACAACATTACCATCCTCACCACTTAGATGGTTGGCAGTCCTCAACTATGCGTTTCTCCAGAAACTTCCTGCCTCGCACAGCTAAACTGTGAAATGAACTGTTGCCTGCGGTATTTCCGGATCGATACGACCTTCAAACCCCTCGGTGTTGTGTGTGTCCATGGGCGGCGGTAATCGCTTACCATCAGGAGATCCGTCTGCTCGTTTGCCTCCTATATCATAAAAAAAAAAACAAAAAAAAAACATTCTAGATGTTATTCAACATAAATAAATATTATTATTTTATCTGGATTTTAAAATAAATACACTTAACAAATTAAAACGTGTATTATTTTTTTATTTTAAAATTGATTTTATAGCGTGATTGTTTTGATGGAAATTACATCGGTATACTTTTATTATTTAAAGGGGCCCACTGACTATCAGTCCGCCGCACGATATGGGCCTGTCAGTTAGAACAAATATTTGACAGTTCCGAACAACTGACAGGCCGATATCGTCCGGCGGACTGATAGTCAGTGGGCCCCTTTAAGAGGCTCTATATCGGACATGATATCGAACCTCTTTTTAGTAATCGAGGATTTTTCAGTGAGCACATATCTATAAATATATATCGGCAATTCGACATGTTATTAATAGCTATAAAGCCATTCTGTGGTATAAGCTTAGAAGCAATTCGATAGACCTCCATTTAAATCAAATTTCAAGTTCAATATAAAACGGCTACTGCCATTAGGCTTTGGTACTAAAAATGTACTAGAAATATTGATCATTTCTATGATCGCATTTTTTGATGGGTCCTAAGCTAATTAATTTATTATGTTATGTGTTGTGCTCATTTTTTTTGTATCTTCTGGCGTCAAAACATTTTTAGGTACCAAAGGCTGATGAACGGGCTTACACAACGGTATTTCTAATCCGTGTTTTATTCTGAGACGTTTTGGCGTCACTTCCAACTTCGTGTAGGTAACGCCTTTTTGCATCAAAAACTACATTAAATGTTCATGTGATTCTATGTTAGAGTTTAGGGCTTATTTTGCTATATTAAGAATTAACAATGCATATTCCATACCCTGTAGATGATTTGATAGTATTCCCTAAACACTGAAAAAAAATCTTGTTATTTCTATAACAAGAATCCTTGCCAATTTGCATCTGAAATCCCTATACAATGAATACATTTGGTCGGACAGTAAGTTGATATTCTTTTGTTTTCTGTTCGCATCAAGATTTTTATACAGTGTTATAGTAGAACGGTTGGTACAATTTTATTTTTTTGTTATTTTTGTACATTACATGAGAGAATCGTATGAAAATCGGCACGGGTTGCAGTTACAGGAATGACCTGACATTTATTTTAGGAGTGGAGTTTGCGTTATTCATTTCTTGAAATTGTTAAATAATTTACTTCCTGTATGTTATGATATCATCGCAAGTGGTAGTTGTTTATACAACTGTTTGGGAATTCAATGTGAGATTCGTCAAGGTAATGCAATTTTAATTTGAATTAAAAATATTTTTTTCGTGTTGACGTCAGATGTTCAGTCGGATTGTTCGTCAATTCTTTATAATTTTATATAGTGTTTTACAAACACTCAACAATATTTAAAAGCTTACGAGACAAAAGACAGAATGGTGCGATTCACAACAAGATGGAGCGACATCCATGACGATTTTTATGTCAAAATGCGTAGCCGCCATCTTGGATTACAAAATGGTCACCATTTTCGAAACCGGTACTCCCTAAAACCTATAAAACGACATCCATGACGACTTTTATGACAAAATGCGTAGACGCCATCTTGGATTTCAAAATGGTCATCATTTTTGAAATCTGCACTCCCTAAAACCTATAAAACGACATCCATGACGACTTTTATGTCAAAGTGCATGGCCGCCATCTTGGATTCAAAACAAGTCACCATTTTTAAAATCTGCACTCACTAAAACCTATAAAACCACATCCATGACGACTTTTGAGACATGGTGCATGGCCGCCATTTTGGGAGCCATAGAGAAAGTGGTTTTATGTCAAGGACAAGAAAGAACAAAATATTTTTTTCATACAGTTTTGTAATTTAGTCTGGAATATTAGCACTTTTACATATTTAGCCACAAAACAAAATATTCTTAGAACTAAAGTAGCCAGTAGTTATAACTACTCGATTACAGTAATCAGATGAATGACTACTTTATGTAACCTGATTATTGTAGGTTGGTTACATGTAGTTATGACTACCTGTAGTTAACTAACTACTTTTAGTCGTAATCAGTAGTTAGATTACAAAATAGTAGTTAACTGCGCCCAACACTGGTTCGAGTTCAGTGCTCACGTACTAGTCGATAGTAGCCGAAAGTGTTACGAAAGAGCCAGGTTTTGAAAGAGCCATTTGCATAAAATTTTGTAGTTACAGAACAAATTTGGGAATTGTGATTAGATTGCTAAACGTGTGGGAATTGTGATTGGATTGCGTAGGTCATCTTCACTTTTCATTTCGCCAGAGTTATAGGCTGCGGTGTCTGCTTACATTAAAGTATGTAACTTACTTATACAGTTAAGTCGTGTTTACTCGCACTGAACCCTAATCAATATCCAAAGAGACCTTACCTTACTTAGCACTTTAGATAACAGGATGAGTCAATGGATGGGTGACACTAAAATACGTGTTTGTAATGTAATAACATGACGCAACCCTTTATTGACAATCTTATAATAGGTAATTGCTTACATACGTTTCAGCTGGGCAGCGTGATACGTAACCTTAGCGCATTTTCTAATAGCGGTTGGGACCTGAAGCACGTAGGGTCATTTTGCGTTAGTTACCGCCCATGCTCTAGTTTTCGTTCACTTGACGGAATAGCGAATTATTTGCTTCATTTTTTATTTGCTACTAGCGAAATATCATTTTTATTTAGATAGGTATATTGTTTAGACATTAAGGATTGCAATAAGTCCAAATTTGAACGGCAAGGTAGTCAAAGTGATGCAGCCACACAAAACTAAACCACGATAACAAGTGCCATGCCATTGTAAGAATTTTTTTTGCTCTAAATGCTAATATATAATGTTAAGCAACATTAATATCGCCCTGTGGTTACAAAAGGGTGGCTAAGTGAGTTTTTATTTTGTAAGTTTGAATCATGGGTAGGTACTACATATTTTTTTACAAAGGAACCCTAAAAGCCTTAAAGGTTAGACGGGACGTGACATGCAAGCTGAGTACCATTAAACTGCCTCTAATACCGTGATAAAATCTTCTCATATTTTATAATACCTATTTATCAGTTACATTTTATGAAGAAAGTCCTTTGTTTCAAATGTTGTTGGGTAAACAAGTTGCTAACGTTAACGGCTAGGGACAAAGGAGTAACCAACTTTGTTTTAATTTACATAGATATAATGGAGGTGAGTTGAGTATGACATTAAAATATCAATAAAATTATATGTAGTTAGTAGGTACGAATGACCCAGTTTGTGATGTTTGTGACCTATTTAGACACATTTTAATACATAAATGTCACTATCTTCATATCGGAATCGGAATCGGAACTTATAGATATAAGTAATACATTTTGTAAATATTTTCTACCCTGCTTAGAAATTGGCTCTATAATATTTTTTACAGATGTACCTACCTGTATTTACATCATGAAACATTTCTAAAGTAATGTAAGGACTGTTTAGGTTACTAAAGCGGACACTCTTACATCTCTTTTAATCGGCAAATTTAAAAACAATTGACGTACAGTTCACAACAACATAATTATCAATCCCTTATTCATCAATTTCTACATGTTTGTTCCCTAATAGTCAAATATTTTTCCCGATGGAGCGATATAATTTGGAACATTGCAAGTTAGTTCTGCAATTAGGGTGCACGGGCAAGTATTCACTGCAAAAAATCGTAAAGTATGTACAAATTTTCTAAGTCAAATGTAAAACATATAATTAAAATATTTGGAGAGCATCATAGGCTTGAAGATTTTACAAAATCCCGGCACAGAAGCGGCCGCGACCCGGCCAATCCAGAAACCAAAGTATTGACGTCCTAACCTATCGGTTCGCGAAATTCCTAAGAAAGCAGGCGTTAGAGTAGGTACAGATTAAATTATAAGAAGTATATACAATAAATGGACGCATAAAAAGCAAAAAATGGCCAAAATAATTGCAGAACAGCAAAAGCAATCGAAAAAAGAAACGGATAATATTTTCACCACACCAGTGTGTGGTGAAAATATTATTATCTTACGTACGATTGTCAATTAAACATAAATTACATAAGTAAATTACGTTAAGCGACCTTTTAGTACACCGTGACCACCATAGATTTGCGATTGACGGAATACTTAAAGTATCCACAAAAGGGTCAAGCTGGCTTTATTTCTCGCGTATACGTTCTTCAATACGCAAGCAACCCTTCGGGCCCAGCCTGAGAACCGTCTGACACTTGTTTGTTGCCCAGCTTGCCCAGTTAATTAATTCAAATAATTATTCAGTCTTGTGAAATTGTTTCCTGCTTAATTGCCCCGTACCAGACAAACGAGGTATAAGTAGGGTGGCAATTAACTGCAGTTCGCATTGGACTTTTAAAACAGTGGGTGTGATTTTCGTTCATTTTATTTTTAGATACGAAACTTGTAAAAGATTTAAATTGGGCACTGGAAACGATTTGTAATAGCCCATTGAATTGCACGTTCCTCCTTGCAATACATAAGGACCGGGCTGGTTTTAATGTTGATAGTGACAAAATGCGCTTTCTAATGATAAATGGAAGTTTCTAACCTAGAAAGCCCACATTATTATTTTCTAATAGGTACTTAAAGAACCAAATTTTTGGGATGTTTTTTTTTGCATTTGTCAAGTTTCCATACTATAAGATTTAGATTACGGCAAAAGTCACTAAGGAAAGTTGTAGATAGAATAGATTTTTATTAAAATGAGTCTAATTTTGTCTACATAACATCGACCTATTGAGGTACAGCTGATACATCATAAATTGAATTACAAATAAAATAAAATAAACATGAAAAAAAAATCATTAATAACAATGTAACAGTTATTTACGATACAAGTGCGGAAAATAGGAAATGACCTATTCGCACGAGTATCGTACAACGTTTTACAGTACATATGGCCCTTTAAACTTTCGACATTGCGCGAAAAGTGCTCTTTTACACACTAGTGCGAGAAAGTAGCACCATATGTACTGTAAAAATATTTTTGACATAGTTGCGTTCGGCGCTCGAGGTCTCAAACTTGGATTATTCGCTGAGCCAACATCATAAACAAGTCTGCAAAAAATCTAAAAGTTCTATCGAATTTGATGCAAATGAACGCCATTACAAAAGGCGACAAAGTTACTGGATTATAAGTCCCCATTGCAACTATAATGAATCGTTACAAGGTTCTACTAGACCAAGACTAACATAATATTTTCTGAGGATTCAATTCGGCCTTCCTACAAAAAGTGCCCGGCGACTGTGTAAATGTACGAGTATAAGTAGTTTCTTTGATACAGGCCCAAAAGCATCAATTGCAATAAAATTTAGAATTAGAAATATTTTATTTGGTGTAAAACATGAAACTTAACCTATTACATCTTATTCTAATAAATTATAACACCAAAATGGATGCCACTCAGCATATGCCGATGACTAAAAGATATTTAGCCATGGCGCTGGTTTTCAGGGCACACAGGGAAAACACAATAAAATAAAATAAAACAAAACTAAGCTAACAACATGTGGGACGAGAAAGTGGGTTTGTGATTTGAACAATTAACCTATGCAACTATTTACCTACATAAACATATTATAAAAGTTACCTGAATTATTAAACCTAAAACCAAAAATAATATATCATAGTTCAATTCTTTACGATGATAAATAATTCACTACTCACCGTTGCAAGTTCAGCTTGGGATTGAATATTTTTATTTATTACCAAGCAAGTTTACTATTCCAGCAGCATTCAGTGTTCAAGGAATATTTCTTGGATATTAAAATTTCTGCTCTGGAAGTTGAATGCATCTGTTTTAGCGCCGCGATTTTGCATTTCAGTGCTGAAATGGACGCCAAGACGCGTTTATTTATACCGTTTACTTTTTTATCTGTTGCATCCCTAAATAGTCGAAATATTACACCAAATTTGTCTTGTATATAGTTACATAAAAAAATTACCTACTAAATGTAAATTATATCTATTTATTATTTTTAATGTAAATTATATTTATTTGGTCGTTTGTTGGGAAGAGTCAGCGAATCGACGAACAGCATTGTTAGCGTAGTGTACGCAACCTGTAGTATGAGCAAGGCCTCCGCTGCAACTATTTAATTAGTGTTAGATTATTTAATTTTAGTTTAGTTTAGTTTAGAATAGTTAAATGTAATATAGATTAGCATGTATAAATTTAATGTAATGGGTTGATACCTAAATAAATATTTTATTATTATTATTATTATTTTTATTTAACTACGGTCGACTTAGTTGACATGATATAGTCGAATATACCTTACCTACCTGTAATGCCAATTACAGAATAGGTATTTTACTCTCTCTCCTTATGGGACAGTAAGGGAAAGTCAGAAACTATGGTATATTAAATGTACCCACATAAATTTACCAATATAAACTACATAATTTTATGCAGCTACACACTACACATTCACGGCCCAATTCGAACAATGCTTCAATTCAATATTTAAGTAATATGGCTCCATCGATACTGTCGATGATTTCGCCAACGTCAAAGTGGGATCCACGTGGGATCGAATTAATATTTCTTGATTTTCTTCAGCCAGTGTACGGTAAATAGAATTATGGGCCTCTAGGGCTCTAGCCAGACACGATTAGAGGTAGAAATACCAAATGCTCTTAGAGCACGACGTTGTTCGGTAGTTACTCGTATTGTTGTTGTCTCGTAAAACCGATAGCTGGATTTTACGAGAAGCACGTGGACTACCGGCTGTTGACTCCAAAATGGTGGTTAAACACGCTTCGAGATTAATTCTCCATTCACTGCACACTACCAAATTAGATTATTGTATAATAAAGCTATCGATATTTATTAATGAGCAAAAAAACAAAGGAATTAATCACGAGGCTACTATCAAGATGGCGTTCGAACCGGAAGTCGAACAATGCTTATAAGATCACACAGATACGATATTGATCTGTCAGTGTCAAGTGACATTTCTTAAATGTCACTTTCGACACTGACAAATCGGTATCGCATAAGCATTGTTCGAAATGGGCCAGGATATTGATGTTACATTTTCAAAATAATAAAACTTTTATTTATATTAAAATATTCAGACTGTCGCGCTGAAGTTCCTTTATAGTAAACAAAGTGGTGATATATTTGGCAGTTTTTTTAGTCGAAGATATAATACATGATTAAGATTATATGTAAGTACATATATAAAGGTAGGTAACACGTATTTTCTTTATAGTAAGACTAACCGGTAATAAACATATTCGGCATAAAACGATAACCATTTTTAGGGTTCCGTACCCAAAGGATAAAAACGGGACCCTATTACTAAGACTCCGCTGTCCATCTGTCCGTCTGTCTGTCTGTCACCAGGCTGTATCTCATGAACCGTGAAAGCTAGACAGTTGAAATTTTCATAGATGATGTATTTCTGTTGCCGCTATAACAACAAACACTAAAAAGTACGGAACCCTCGGTGCACGAGTCCGACTTAATCTTATAATTAGAGATCATTTAAATAGGCGTCATGGTTCCTTTAAATTAAACAATTTCAAGTACCTAGTCATTTTTTTTCTGATTACAAAACCGACTTTTTTGTATTTGAGATAAATAATAGGTATGGAAATAGAACGCAGTTCATTGTAAACAACCTCAATTAAGTTGATTTAGGCTCATGCTTCACACAACGTTTTAACGGAAGGAATAGTTCAGTGCAGCTTGTGTACAGTCCGTTAAGCCGGGTACTCACTAGCGAGCCGTAACCGTAACATGCGTGATACAGTAACGAGGTTCTAGTGTGTACGCGTGTTACAGTTACGGCTCACGACGTCGCCGGAACCCTTTCACCGAGCGTACTCATTTTGCGAGCTGTAACTGTAACCAAACAGATACAGTAACGAGGTTCTAGTGTATACGGGGAGGCCTGCCGGATCTATCCTGTTTAGGTTTTAACTCCACGATGTCGGACGAAGACGATACTTACAGATGCCTTACTCGATGATCATAAACGGCCACGAAGATGGTGGATTCATAGAATATATCGAGAAAAAAGTGATCTACTGCTCATATTGAATACCTCCGATTTTAGCCCAGGCATCTTCTTTCACATGTTTTTTATAATAATTTTTGTCCTTAGGGTTCCATAGGTATTTTCCCTGTAGGCGTCTATCAGCAAAAGACATTTATCCTCTGACCATTCACTCATGACGAAGAAATAACTCGAATATGGTTCGCAGCGGCTAGCAACAATATCTCCTCTTGACGTCCACGAGCGCACTGCGAGCGCCCTTTGATTCGCGGCAAAAACCGACAATCGTCGGCTCGCTGCGAGTCGCTCGTGTAGTTTCGTCGCAGGCTCGCGAACCACGTACATACTATGTTTTTGGTAACAGTAACGGTTACAAGTACGTGCAACGTTACGGGTTCAGAAATGAGTACGTTGTAAACGTCGGCTCGCTGCCGTGCCGTTCGCAGCAGGTTCGCGAACCACGTACATACTATGTTTTTTGGTTACATTACATGCAACGGTTACAGTTACGGCTCGCTAGTGAGTACCCGGCTTTAACTCTGAGAACGACCTTCGGATTTTAGAAAGATACATCGGGTATCGGCGGTAACACGCGAAGGTGATACTGCTGTTCTGCTTTCTTATTAACTCACAAAAAGTTTTAAACTTACCGCAAAAAGTTAAGGATACCTATTGTCTCAATGTAAAATAAACCCTAATTTAATGACATTATGCTTAATATTCGGTTGAAGACTATATTCCGATTTGACTTTTTGTCATAATCTAAATATAAAATAGAATCAGAATTTGAAATTCGAAAACCAAATTTGAAAACAGAACGTCACACCGTCATTTACTACTTCTGGCGGAAATTATATAGAGTTGATAATACCAGTCACATAATATCTGAGTTCATATTTTATGGTAAAATTATACAATTGGAAAATTGTGATATTATTGTAATTTTTAAAACTACCTATTCAACATCAGTCATTTGTATTAATTATAAATCGGTCACTATAATCGTCTATTTTATTTTCATATATACGGAAGTCTTCTTCACATTTAATTGCGTGTTGACAAACTTTTTTCCAATCTTCTGGACCAATCATATTGACCTTCTCTTGCAGTAGATTCTTTACGCTTGTCAAAGTCATGTCAACATTACGTTGAGCTACGTATTGATTTAATTGGGCCCATACATTCTTAATAGGATTAAAGTCTGGTTGGTACGGAGGTAAACGCAGAACAGAATGACCATGTTCAGCCAGTATTGTATCTATGGAATATTGTATATGTTCGTGTTTGTGTTGCAAGATAATATTGTAAATCCGTGGTTTTGTTAAGCTGGGGTCTACTGGAATATCATGTGTTGTCAACCAATCTATCATGTCTTGTTTCCGGGTATTAGAATTGGGCAGTTTTTCGGTGTATTTGTTGTGATATGGGGCATTATCAACAACTAACACTGAATTCGTCGGCAAATTTGGAATAAGCTGATTTCTAAGCCATTTTTCATAGTTCTCGCTATTCATCTCTTTGTGATAATCGCCTGTTGTGTCTGTAGATTTATACATAAGCAACGCACCAGGTATAAAACAATTTCCACTGCCGGCGTGAGCTATTATGAGACGTTGTCCTTTGGAAATTGGTTTTTTAATTCCTGCGTTGCTAGAGTCTGACTAACTTTGGCTACCAACGTGCGACGTGTGTATATACGACTCGTCCATACACACTATAGGTATATCCCTTCCTTCATTCATGCTTATTTTAATTTTATCTAAATATTTGGTCCTTTTCAGTCGCACATCATGCTTTTCCATCAAAGTTTTTTGATTATCCCTTGTTTTACAGTACCGAAATCCCATTTTTCGTAGAGTTTTTCGTAGCGTGACTGTAGAACCCTTGAAATTAATAGCTTCTATTAGCTTCAACCGCAAATTTTTCAAATTCGGGAGTTCTTTGAATCTATTATGGAAATCATATACCATCCTCCTGATTACATCGTAATCAAAACTATCCAGATTTAACACAAAGTCCTTTCTCGGTCTCTTTTTCTTTGGCGTTTCAAAGGGCATGGATCAAGGTTTTTGGTCGGCTTCGCTTAGTATTTTTCTTAACGTATGTTTTGAAATTCCTGTTGCTTCTATCACCCGGTCTTGAATTTTATTAAAATATTTACACGTATCACTCTTCTTAAAAGTTTCCGCTTCTTTTGAAAAAGATTTGTATACATTATATATGATTTCCCGTGATTGACCATTTACAGAAATACCCTTTTTGAGACGAGTCCCCATTTAGTTATGAAATTAAATATATTGTTTACCTACTAGTTATGGTTGTATTAACTACTCTATATATTTAAGGCTGAAAAGACGACTGCACTCTTTGGGTGTTGGATTGCAACTAAATCAGTAAGAAACTGTCACTTTCTATTACGCGATTACGACCGATTTTACCCGAAAAACGTATGTCGTTCTAAGAGTTAACGGACTGTACTATCTACTGACATGTTACGTCCCCGGATTTGCCGTGTAAAGACAGGAGGAAAATACTCTAGATTGTCATGTGCAACTTGCTTCTAATTCTATAGGTGGTCAAGCAAATCTTGTCAGTAGTTAAAGGCGGCATATTTAAAAAATGTAGGTGCGAAGGGATATCGTCCCATAGAAAACTTTAATATCGCGCCTTTTTCTACTGACAAGATTTACCAACTATATTTATATGTCTTTTACAAAAAAAAACAGTTTTGTCTACATAACAATGACTGAATGCGATGCTTTGATAAAAATAAATTATAAAATTATTAAAAATCAGTTTTACATATTTAAATCGTATCGCATTTACCTACTTAGGTAGATACAGTCAGCATCAAAAGTTACGGATCAGACTACCCGTCAAAAGTATAATTGCAAATTGGTACGAATGCCTCTGTAAAGCCTAAAATTGCAGCAGCAAATTTTCCGAGTGTTTTCATTTTTGTCAAGTCTCGTAGCTCAGCCAGCACGAACACGGCCGGAAAAAAACCAACCACGTTAAATTAAGTGTGTAAGTAATTTATTGCATTTTTTCTTATCAGACTGCACCATCAGCGTTCACTCAACGTATTTTTCCCATACACCGTATACGAGTTTTTATCGAATATAGTAGTGACAACCGAATTTGTATAGCAATTTTGAAAATCGTTTACATGGCGTCTATGCGGGATCTGTGAAATGTGAAAGCAGTGATGACGATAGTGAGATATCTTCAGATGAAAGCAGTTTTTACGTCGATGGAAATACTTTAAACAGAGCTGGCTGGTTATATCGATTTTGTTTTCACGGACTCATTACGTACTACTATTTTTATTTAAGTACGGGGGGAGGGGTTTCGGCCAGGATACCTTCGGCAGACAAGTATATAACTCAATATAAAATTAATACCTTTTCTCAGTGAGGGAACTTTCAGACATTAAACTGATAGAACTGATATTAGAATTATAGTTGTGCCGTTCTCGAGAAAGTTATCCGTTTTGTATGGGGAATGTTCTAAATTACGAGAATCATCTACATAAACTTAAAAGTTAAAAATACAAGACCTTTTTTCATACACGTATCCAGATTATATTACATTCAAACATCCTAAAATAACGATGTTCAGAGCAGGTGTTGACAGTTCGAAGCGTTCATTAAAACTAAGAACTCATCGTTATTTTGTTTGATGTTTGTTTGCCGATTTTCCGCTTTTTATAAATGAAGTCAAAGTAGGTATCGGATTGAGCTTTGTATGTACACGCAGGATGGATATTGTATGTAGCATGTGTTGGTCTACAATGCAACCTTCTTGTGTCTTTGGCGCTATGTAAATATTTTTAAGCAGGTGTCAAGAGGAGAATGGTCTCTACCACTATAGGACTATAGACTTATCTCGAGTGCGCCGTGACAGTATCACGACGAAATAGTCTTCCCGTCTTTTTCTACTGTATCTACTAGAAAGGGATGGTTAGTCGGTTTTGTGCACGAGATACGGACGCTTATTCTGATTTCATTTCTTCGGCCAGACGTATCTGGCGATTTTGACGCTGACTAATCAATATCCACAACAAATCCAGATCAAACAGTTAGTACAATTAGAATAAGCCTCACTGTTGCGGCGCACTATTGCCTTCAGAATATGTCGCATTGATAAGTATTACAATCATTGTTGAATATAACAAGCATATTTTGAGGACATATTTAAATACTTAAATTATTTCGGTACCTACTAGTGTCTCCGCCCTGTGGTAAAGATAAACACCTTTACCTATAAAACTTAAAATTAACGCCTTCTAACAAACACAAAGAGACAGAATGACGAAACGAATTTTAACGGAATTTAACATTTGACTGAACACTATGATAGAATATTTTATTAAATACAGACAGGAATCTTAACTAAATATTTTATTATGTTGATGTATTTATTTTTCTTTTGCTTGTATGTAAATTTCATGTTGACGTGTAAAAGTGCCAAAGTAACATATTTGCTGAATAAATGTTGAAGTTTGAAGTTTGAATCAGATGCAGAAAACGTACATACATACATATAATCACTCCTACTTCTCGGAGGGGTAGGCAGAGATCACGGTTCCACTTGATATGAGTTCTTTCATTTGATATGTAACACGATATAGTTTAAAAAACTGTATTTTTTAGGGTTCCGTAAGGGTAAAACGGGACCCTATTACTAAGACTCCGCTGTCCGTCCGTCCGTCTATCCGTCTGTCCGTCTGTACGTCTGTCCGTCTGGCCGTCTATCCGTCTGTCCATCTGTCAGTCTGTCTGTCACCAGGCTGTATCTCATGAACCGTGGTAGCTAGATAGTTGAAATTTTCACAGATGATGTATTTCTGTTGCCGCTATAACAACAAATACTAAAAAGGAACCCTCGGTGCGCAAGTCCGACTCGCACTTGGCCGGTTTTTCTCATTTACCCCCAAAAGTGGCCCCCATTTTTAAACTTCATTTGTTTATGTTACATGTCCGTCTTTGGTTCACAAACTTACATATGTATACCAAATTTCAACTTTATTGGCCAACTAGTTTTGGAGAAAATAGGCTGTGACAGACGGACAGCCAGATAGACAGACGCACGAGTGATCCTATAAGGGTTCAGTTTTTTTCCTTTTGAGGTACGGAACCCTAAAAACAATTTCAGCTGTTTGGATAATACTTCTTCTAAGGCCCACTTGCACCATTCCACTATCCCGGGGTTAACCGGTTAAACTTGGAGTTACCATGGTTACCAGTACAATTTGACATTGGGTTAACCTGCTTAATCCCGGGTTAGTGGGATGGTGCAAGAGGGCCTATGGGGGGTTGAAAGTGATTAGGTCCATTGAGAACTTTTTTTTGTAAGGACCTTGAACGTACGCTGTGACAGACAAAATAAATGTGATGCGTTGGAAAATTATTAACAAATGATGAAGTAGCGGCAGGGTTCATTATGAAATGAAAGAAGTGAGTATAAAAATAAGTACCTTTGGTAGTTAAATATCATTACTTACATAAGGCTTGTTACACGACGTATGTCTCCGGTGTGGTCGGTTCCTACTGCTCCTGCTCCTAGGTAGTAAGTAGTACCTATTTAAAGAACAGCAGTGTAAACTCTGCATAACCGTACGTTACGTCTCACATCATTATATCGGCACGCTCTATTTGACGATATTTGGATCAAAGGCACAGTGCACACAACCCTTTTACAGCTGTGACTCAAACAGGATCGCAGAAATATAATTATAAACATAAAACTTCAAAATATTCCTGATAATGATAAAAATGTGCACTAATATGATAAAAAATGACATTGTTGGAAAGCGTAAGGTTAGAACTTAATATGAAAGTAAGTAGATACTCGTACAATACCTAAGTAAGGGAGACATACTGCAACTACTTAAGGCCGTTCCATCGGTTTGCCGCTATCACTGTCACATTTCTTAAGAAAGAACGGGAAAGACCATGCGCGCCAAGTGTCATTTTTAGGGTTCCGTACCCAAAGGGTAAAAAAGGGACCCTATTACTAAGACTCCGCTGTCCGTCTGTCCGTCTGTCTGCACCAGGCTGTATCTCATGAACCGTGATAGCTGGACTGTTGAAATTTTCACAGATGATGTATTTCTATTGCCGCTATAACAACAAATACTAAAAAGTACGGAACCCTCGGTGGGCGAGTCCGACTCGCACTTGGCCGGTTTTTTAATCGAATTGTGTCGATTTTTATTTATTTTAAAAACGTTGCCTTACAATATCGAAATTCGAAAGCTGTCAAATTACTATTTAAGTTAAGATGGTTTTTTCTTATTTTTTTGTTTATAGTGTCACATAATACTATAAGTTAATATGACAATATTTAAAGTAAGGAACTCTTTTTTTTCTTTGGAGTTCTTTATATTATCTATATTACAAATCCCCCAGTATCTTCACAACATAAAGGTAACAATGAGAAAATCGATATTTAACATCTTATTCAGTGTACAGTCGCTTTCCGATTCAAACTATGTTTTTATGGTAATATAGTCCGTTATACCTTTATCTGTTCAAAAGTATTTTCGCTTCGGTCTTTCTTCGCCGCATATTTTAGTAGAAGTATTCAAAAGTTAGCGGAAACGCTTTTTCACTTTGGTATTTTCTTGTAAGGGAATTCAGTCACTGCTACTGTATTTTGTTTGATAAATGTAATCTTCGCCGAACGAAACTGAATTGACATGAAACTTTACCCCTTAGTAAGTAACTTCCACAAATGTAAGCATGAAATGAGTTGCGGAACGCTATTAGGACCTAGATAATGGAACGTTGTATTTTTCGCTGACATAAGGTGACAGTCTTTTTGACAGTGCGAGCCTTATGGTTTCGTCTTGGCAACATTTTACATGAAATGTTTTTGGTGGGATACCATTTTCAAATTGCTAAATGACTTTAGTCTTTTGTGAGGCTCATAACTTTTGGCCTGCATTTTCAGGAGTAGTGACAGACTTCAGTTTCGCACTAATAAATGCAGTGTGCAAGTCATTCAACAATTGCACATTGCCTGAATACAATTGTCATACGCCTATTTTTTTGTGCTTCGCACATTTAGTGAAGTGCATGTGCAGAGATGTCAATAAATAACAGCCAAGTGACAAAAACGCCGTAAAAGAATTTTTAATAAGCGTAATATTAATGAATGATTTATCAACGGTGGATGCGTTCAGTGACAATGCTTTTGTTTTATTCAATACCAAATATTACACAACCTCGGTTGCAAATCCGTAAAATAAACTGGTCGCACTTTGTCGCAACAATTTTGAAAAGAAAGACCTTATAGAGTCGCTTTTTAGTGACTAAGACTTAGAGGAAACAATATATGCCAGTAGTACATCAGGTATAAAAATATTGAAAAGAAAAACATAAACATCGAATCGTCGGGTCACACGTTAAGTAAATATTATGACCCCTTACTATATATGCCACTTTTGTATCTAAATACATGGCATAATTGCCCTTGTGGAGTAATTTGATGAAAGACATGCGTACGAGTAATTCAGTCGTGGATGAAATTACTTTGGACAAATAAAACAATATAGTTTAAATGGCTAAAGTAATTTAAAATGTACTCAGTTAATAAGAAAATTGAGAACAGAGGTCACTGTCCACCGAAATTTTAAATGATATTCCTAAAAAGAGACTGACCAAAAAACCAAAGTCAGGTCAAGTAAAAGAAATGTGACAAAAAAGAAAAAGACCTTCCCATAGCCACTTCGATGAATGATTTCTAAAAGAAATGAAAAGAAAGGCCGAATCACTAGAATTAAATGACAGTACATTCTGTACATATCGTCGACGAGGCACAAGTCAGGAGTACTTGACAACCTCATGGGCCTGCAATGTGTACAACGAGTGGGTGCATTAAACATGTGCATGGCCAGAATACGACACATGTTCTTTTGCAGATAGTGAAGAGTTTGTCTATGAATATTGCCGTACAGGTACACATTCCAATTCAACTAAAATATTCGAACCCTCACAGCCGAATTATTCATACCCAAATCTTGAGCTTTGTGTACCGTTGGAGTCTTTCTGAACGGATTAGATAAGGATACAAAATATTACGCACGTATCGATAGGGGATACACCGTATCAAATATGGCTTCTCTAAAAGTTTCCCTATGATGATTACGCGGCCCTGCAGCCGCAACAATACTTGTCGGTTTTGTTGTGGAGCATGCGTGTCATATATACAATAACGGCAAATACAACATTGTGAACGTGGAGAAATCAACGTTTATTTTTGGGGGTAGTGTCCGCAACCATGGTTTTATGTAGAATCTACAAATAACCACTGAGACTGACACTGGATTTTTATATGTCTGTACAGTATCAACATTTCACAATGGTTTTGTTGTCAATTAAACGCAAAACAATGACGGCCATTGATCCGCTAGGGCATGAAAACGCACTTGACCAAATGTATTTGGCAGAAGTAAATAAATTATTGAAAGAAAAGAATTTCAACTTGCATATATCTAAATTCGAAACCGTGAAGCATACAAAGCAAAATGACTCTTATTACTGTGACCCTATGTTGGTTTTCTTTTTCTCGTGCTTGGTTAATGAAACCTCCATGATCAATAACAACTAAAACTATCACAGATATCGGCGGGGGATATTATCAATATCATTTTTGCTATTGGAAAACTCATTTAAACACCAGCTGCATTATGTTAATCGCAGAAAAAAGAGCAAATATGACAATAGAACAAAAAAAAGATCTCTAAATAACGGATGCCAGTTGTGCAATATATATTTGGGCAAATTTAAACTTAAATTAACGTCAACCCGATTTATGTAAATATACATGTACACATCGTGCAACATCAACTACTGGAAACCTCGTATATATTCTAAATAAGTTACTAAACTTAAAGCGTTTAATTTCAAACCCGTTATTTCTAGGATTCGATCGATCTAGAAGTTAGGTGAAAAAAAAAACTTAACAAGATCTCCACAAGTTAAGAAACATTTTGGCTCTACCAAAAGCTAATTTGCATAGCCTATTTAGATGCCTAATGAGACGTAAGTATATAGTGCGACTCCAATCATCGATCTAAAAATTAGGTGATTTTTAGGGTTACGTACCTCAAAAGGAAAAAACGGAACCCTTATGGGATCACTCGTGCGTCTGTCTGTCTGTCTGTCCGTCTGTCACAGCCTATTTTCTCCGAAACTACTGGACCAATTAAGGTGAAATTTGGTATACATATGTAAGTTTGTGACCCAAAGACGGACATGTAACGTAAACAAATTAATTTTAAACATGGGGGCCACTTTTGGGGGGTAAATGAGAAAATTAAAAAATAAAGTTTTATAAACTACTAGCTGTTGCCCGCGACTTCGTACGCGTGGATTTGTATGTTGGTGGTTATATATTCCACATGAGCATAATATAGAACATTATGCAGCAAAAGATATCAGTACAGACGGTTAATCATTTGTTAATAATTATACAACGCATGAAATTTGTCTTTCACAAACTACGAAGTTTCAAGACCCTAACTGAAAAAAATTGTTCCCGATATAATCCCTCTCGACCCTCTTAGAAGATTTACAAGTCCACTATTTAAAAAAAATATTCGCTCCCGAAACTATTAATACGATCTTTTCAAAAACGGTGTAAGTAATCAGTTTTCGTCTATTTTAATATAATGCCCTTTTTACCAAGTTTCAAGTTCCTAGCTTAAAAGAAAATTTGTACCACATATAAATAAAATTGAGGGGTTGAATTTTTAAGAACGTTGAAATAACTTTTTTGGAATCTTATACAATGCCTTTCTAAGAAGTTTCAAAGCATTTGTAATAGATTCACTTTCAACCCCTTTTTAACCCTTTTAGGGGATGAATAATTAAAAACGCTTAAATTACTTTTCTTGTATTCTAATAATATGCCTTTATACAAAGATTCAAGTCCCACACTCAAAAAAATATTTGATCTCCATACAAACTTTCAACCCCATTTATACCACCTTGGGGGATGAATTTTCAATAATGCTGAAATAAATTTGATTTCTCTTTTAATTATATATCTTTCTATGAAGTTTCAAGTAAACTTTCTAGCTAAAAATAAAATTAGGACCACGACAAACTTTCAACCCCTTTTTAACCCTTTTAAGGAATGAATTTTTAAAAACGCTGAAATTACTTTTCTTGTATTCTAATAATATGCCCTTATACAAAGATTCAAGTCCCACACTCACAAAAATATTTGATCTCCATACCACATACATAACTCACGCCCCCTCACCCTTTTTCACCACCTTGGGGGATGAATTTTTAAAAACGTTGAAATGAGTTTTCTTGTTTTTTTATTATAAGTAATAAGCATCTATATTATAAAATTTGAATGCCAAGACAAACTTTCATCCCCTTTTTAACCCCCTTAGCGGTTGAATTTCCAAAAACGTCAGTATTACTTTTTTTTTGTAATCGGCTATTATGCCTTTCTAGGAAGTTTTAAAGTATTTGTAATGGATTCAAACTTTAAACCCTTTTTTAACCAATTTAGGGGATGAATTTTTAAAAACGCTGAAAGCACTTTTCTTGTATTTTAATAATATGTCTTTATACGAAGTTTCAAAAATTATGATCTCCATACAAAATTTCAACCCCTTTTTCAACACCTTAGACTTAGGTGATGAATTTTGAAAAACCCCTTCTTAGTGGATACTAACGTCATAAAAGCTACCTATTGTGAAAAATTCAGCTCTTTAGGTCCAACGGTTTGGGCTGGGCGTTGATTTAAGTGAGTCAGTCAGTCAGTCAGGACTTTTATACGTTTATATATATATATAGAAGATATCGTGTAACATATCAAATGAAAGAGCTCATTGTGAGAATCTCAAATATTTTTTTTTTATAATTTTAGGAAAAACAGTTTAGAAGTTATTCAAGAAAATAGGCAAAAAATGTCCATTCCCCCTCTTTATCTCCGAAACTACTTGGGTGTAAAATTTTGAAAAAAATACACAAAATATTGTCTTCGGTTACCGCGATAGTTACTCATGAAATAAAACTATGAAAACGGATTATATCGCGTATATTGAATTTATAATACATCCCGACGTTTCGAACTCTTTACAGCGTTCGTGGTCAACGGGTGACTGAGGAAAAATTACTATTATTATTAATTACTGAGGATTAATTAATTTTTCCTCAGTCACCCGTTGACCACGAACGCTGTAAAGAGTTCGAAACGTCGGGATGTATTATAAATTCAATATACGCGATATAATCCGTTTTCATAGTTTTATTTCATAAAAATACACAAAATAGATCTTTACCTATAGATCACAGGAAAACCTATTAGAAATGTGCAATCAAGCGTAAGTCGGACTTAATTATTTAGTTTTTGATACGGGTTTTTTAAAGACATGTCACGCACGTTTTACATAAAAAATACATTGTTTAAATTGTGTAATGTACGGAACCCTTGGAACGCGAGTCCGACTCGCACTTGGCCGGTTTTTTTTTATCAATCATCTATTTTTTTTTTTTTTTTTTATTTGGCTCACAAAACAAGTTACAGACAATTTCAGAAATTAATACAATATTAGCATACAGTTCAGATCTAGACTATAACTCTAAGCATGTGTGCACAGAAGGATTAGAAGATTTAGTTACAATTTATTGCTAGGGAGGTGAGATGCCATTTCTACACAAGATTATGGACAGAAAAGTAAAATAAACAGTAGCAAGATCCAGTTTACAGAGTTGCGTGCGCTAGTAATTAATCTACCTAAGTCTAAAACTAAAACTAAATTATACTAAATATTTTCAACTAATTAATTAATCAAAAAGCGTTTACGGAAATTACAATTATGAACGCAGCCTATGGACACAAAATTTTGCGGATTTTATTTTTGAATGTGGGTAAGCTGCATTCAAATATATCTAAGGACGGATTCTCGGTAACGGTTTCGTTATATAAGCGACACATTCTTGTTATGGGATTATAAAATGATGTGTTGTTTTTGTAGATCTGTAGATGAAATATTTTGAGTGAGGGGTTGCGAGATTTGTATCGAGTGACAAAATTTAGAAGAGAAAGAAGGGTGGGACAGTCAATTTTGGAGTGTACAATTTTGTAAAGTATTAACAGTTCGCTGCACTTCCTGCGATTTGCAAGGGATGGAATATTGAAGTACTTGAGCCTGCTGGCATATGATCTGAGGCTGCGACCAAGCTGGAGCCTGAAGCTGAGGATATTAAGAAACTGCTTTTGCACTTTTTCTAACCTGTCGACGTGAGTGTTGTAATAAGGTGCCCATATTACAGATCCATACTCTAAAGTGCTCCTAACCAAGGAACAGTATAAGTATTTTAAAACGTATGAGTTTTTTAAATCCTTGGTAAAGCGAGATATAAAACCATTAATCTTGAAACCTTTTGAAATCAAGTACTCATAGTGAGATTGGAATGTTAATTTTTCGTCAAAGCAGATACCAAGGTCCCTAATTACGGATGTACGATTAAGCGTGAAATTATTTAGAGAATAATTAAAAATTAACTTTTGTTTTGACGTTGAGAAAGAAATTACGTAACATTTATCCGTATTTAGGAACATACGATTGGAGATGCACCATTCTGCAATTGCATTCAGATTACTCTGAAGGATTTCACAGTTTTGGACGTTAGTTATTGTTGAGTAGATCTTGAGGTCATCTGCGTACAGTAAGCATGGACACGACAGACGCTCGACTAGGTCATTAATAAAAACAACAAAGAGAAGAGGACCCAGGTGCGATCCTTGAGGAACGCCCGAGGTAGCTTTCATTGGCGCAGACAGATGACCTTTGACACTTACAAGCTGACTTCTGTTTTCTAGGTAAGATTTAATCCACCTTAGCAAGTTACCGTGTATTCCATAGCCTTCCAATTTATTTATTAAGATAGTGTGATCGACTTTATCAAAGGCCTTGGAAAAATCTGTATATATTGAATCTACTTGAGTTTTTTTAGTGAATGCCCCGCAGATATAATTTTTGTATATTAGTAGATTGCTAACATCTCCACAAGTTCAGAAATATTTAGGCTGCTGAGTCATATTGTTAGCCTTAACGTTTTTTGTATACCTACTCAATTATGTTTCACTCCATTTCTGTTATGTATGGAGAGATTTATTACGGACTTCTTAATTCGGTAGTGTTCGGTAGGTTAATTTTGGTGTGAAGGTGGCGGCCAAATGTTGGCGGCTGATTGGCGCCAACATTCATTCAAACATTCAAGACCGGAAAGGAAATGTCTTTAAAAGAATATCCGTAGTGGTCGGATCAAACTTCTTTTTAAGGTACGGAACCCTGAAAGTAACCTGTTTTCACCGTCCGTCGTACAAAAGCTTTGTAGCTTAACCGTAAGCAGGCTGTGTCACTCCGCGTCGCGTGGCCGTCACCAGATCTGGTGTCGCAGACAAATATGTCTAAAGCAAGTAAACACTGCATCGCAGCTGGTTGCAGGAACAATGACAAAAATGCTGACTACGCAGAAGTATATAAAATATATGTCCAATCGGCAACGTTTAAGCCCCTTTGGTATTTGGTATACTTAAACAGGGGTTTTTATATACAGTGAGACTTCTGTACGTAGTACTATTATTTATTCTGTGCCGTAAGGCAACATCACGGATCATCATCATCATCATCAACAACAACAAAGGGTCGGCAACGCGCATGTAATATCTCTGGTGTTGCAGGCGTCCATAGGCTAAGGTGACTGCTTACCATCAGGGTGGCCGTGTGCTTGTTTGCCACCGTAGTGGTATTAAAAAATCATCAGACAGAGCTACTATTTGCATTATAATTATGAGAATCGATAAAAGAAACCCAGTACTAATCAAACCATCGGAAAAGCGACATGTTCAAGGGTCCGGCCCTTCAGGAATCTTTTGTCAGGAAAAACCCTCGCTTTCATAGACCTAGCTGAACTAAGCCCATCACGTCTCGGCAAATACAATCCATTAGGTAAAGACTACAGCCTCGAGGGACTTTTGCGGCAAATTTACCTACTGTTGTTGCTGGAGCTTGCTCTCTAATAAAAACGTAAAAGTACTACAAACAAAAATATGTGCAATTTTATTCGATAGACTAAGTGACGCTATGACATGTACAGAAAACCATAACATGTAGAATATGGAAAAGTAAAATGCTATCCTAAAAAGGCCGCCATCTACACTAGGCGCGCTAGCGTGCGCAAACCTACACTTATCAGCTAAGGGAACAAAAAATTAAAAAGCAAATATAATATTTTTCAAGAATTTACAATTTTATGATTTAAACATAGATACAAACCGTATAAAGGAAACTTAATAACTTTAATAACTAAACTATGTAAATAAATTTAAATTTACGTAATTAAGAATCCTATTTCATCATCATCATTGGCCTTATCGTCTGTTGCAGACGATTTATGGTGTAACACCGGAGAGACACCGTTTTTGATGGCTAAAAAGACCGATGCGAGACCGACATGGCCTACCGCAGGCCTGACAAGAGAAGCTTGCGGAAAACGGTACTGAAACGTCTTTACGTCGTTTTTGCCTCTTGTCAGCGAGTGCGGCGAACCAGGACTCATCACAATACTTGCGACCCTCCAAAACGCCTTTGCGCCACTCCGTCCGTTGTTCTGCGAGCCTCTCCCAGTCACGGTGGTCGATATGGAAGGCAATCATGTCCCTCTTTACGCAATCTTTAAAGCGAAGCAATGGTCTTCCAACGTTACGTTTTGCATTCGCAACCGCACCAAGAAGAACACGACGAGGTAGTCGAGAGGGTTCCATCCTGTGCACATGCCCTAGCCAACGCAGGCGTCTCTGTTTGAGAAACGCGGTTAAGCTAGGCAGCTGTGCAATTTCTAAAACCCTTTCGTTTGTCACTCTGTCTTGCCATGATATACCCAAGATCTTACGAAGGCAACGCATGTAAAAAGAGTTTAAACGACGTTCTATTTTTGCATACGTCGTCCAGGTTTCAGCTCCGTACAAGAGTATGCTTAATATAGAAGCCTGAAAGACCAACATTTTGGTCTTGGATGTAAGGTGCTTATTTTGCCATACTCTTGTACTAAGCTTTCCGAACGTGCAGAATCCTATTTAAGCAATTAATTATATTCCTTAAATTACATACCTATTTATACCTACTAACATCATCGGCATTTATCACCGTAATTGATTCTACTCTTTTCTTTGTTTAAAATTTACAGTACCTACTTAGAATATATTTCTTAATGTCATGACCACCAACTAAAGTACATAATATACCCATGTTGGTAACAAGATCAACACATGCGGGATTGCGGGACGCCTTGTAACCAGGAAATTGAGTTACCCCGCAGTCAGAGTTAGCACTAGTTATGCTATTTTATAAAACTGTTATTTGTGCACTCGACCAAATTAAATAGTTTCATTGTAAAACTTGCAAATTGAATTAGATATCATAGCATAGAAATAAAATTTTGTTCGTACCCAAGGGAAGGGCGCCCAGTATGATTTTCTAAATTAATTTTCTGGGTAAATCTGACCTTATACAGCTATAAGTTTTGTGTGTCTTATAAACCACTATTTACCGGGTGTTGATTAAAGAATGGAACACCCGGCAATCCATCGTGGCTATGTGTAAAATCCAGTTATCACTTTACTACCAGCACACTTTGATTTTACTACATATTTACCTATGTCTACCTATTTATGTATGTGGTCTATTCAGGTATGAGCAGAACAACGATTCTGTACTGCTGTTGTAGAAACAAATATTAACGGTTACTTTGATGGAACTACTGACAATGATATGAGTCTGTCCGACAAAGATGACTGGGAAACTGTCCAGTCGTCACCATCGGCGCCGTAGCAATAAAACTGGTCATATACGATACGCGACGATACGCAGCGAGACCGTCGTTGCGTATCCAGCCAGCCGTTCTACTGGTACGCCACAGCCGCGATGAACAGCACGGGGTCACAAGGACAATACCGCAAGAGCAGGCTGCGCTAGCACGTTCCAGAAGACAAAGCCAGGTGTGCAGGGGCGAAAGGAAGGACCGGCATTCAAGCTACAAACAAAATTACACATTGAAGCACATGTCAGCAAAAGTGCATGCCCATGTGCACCTTGATTTTATCTCCCACGAAAACAGACCAGATAATAATTAAAACTCCTACATTACTCTAGTACTCACGAGAAAACTATTAAATTTGACCCATGGTCGTTCCTGCCACGTATGCACAAAGACAAAGAAAAAACTACACTTTTCTATATTAAATCACAATTCCTTACCCGGATTCTCGATGAAATTGTAGGTATCAACTCCTAACATGTTGATCCGAAGCTAAAATTAAGATATCCTCACAAGGGATTCAATAAGAAAACGCCATTGCCACGTTGTGTGCTATAACAAAGAAACCAAAAATTAATACAAATCAGCACTTTAGAAATTGGGCTGTGCCTTCACGATGACAAATATCAAGAAACTTATCTCGCTACGGGTTATAAGCTGCAAAGCTTAGTGTTTTTGCATTTTTAGGGCTGCCTGCCCGAAGAGATTGACCTGGAGAGTCTTTCGCGTGACGTACTACATCGCCGCCAGATTCCAAGTGATCGAGTTCTCTCAAGTTTTCCAAGTCTCCACGTATCAAGTTGCCATATCAACAGCGGACAAAAAAACTTTCACTCAGTCATCAGAATTATATTTAAGTCTAAAGTAATTTGAGAAAGGCGATGGAAAATATTGAAAAATATTCCGTATGTATTATTTTAATTATGCGTCAAGAACAAAACCTTAAATAATGTAGCGAAGCATCTGAAAAACACGTCTTGTAATGAGTGTTACCAGGTTTTATCCAAAAGGTATTACCCGACCTCGACAGATGGCGTTAACCTCCTTCGACCCGACTATCTTACAGTCCCTAACATTACTTTGCAACACCGCTGCTAGATGTCGCTAGGAGTATCGAAACGAGATTGATTCCTACATAAACCAAAACCTCAGTTTCGATTTCAACCGTAACAAAGTTCCGTGAATCATCTTTCTCCGACCCAGGGCAAACAAGGCCCCCAGTGAACAAAGTGCCTGATAAGACATCGAATCTTCATACCACCCAAATAAGCGTAATGCACCAAAACATGAACCGTCTCCACCACAAAACCACAACCACAGACTTGAGTGCGAACTCCAGCTACGCAATCTGGCTGTAGACGTACTATGCCTGACCGAGCACTGGGTTGAGGACAACCAGATATCATCGGTAAACATCCATAACTACAGTCTACGTGCCCAGTATTGCAGGAAATCCCGTCAAGGAGGCGGTGCCTGCATCTACGCCAAATCTGACCTGGTAACAATGGAGAGGAAGGAAATTTCTGAGCTATCCGTAGAAATGAACTTTGAAGTATGTGCCATCGAGTGCATCGGAGCAGATTTAATTGTTGTGTGCATATACAGACCCCCAATCGGTGATGTACAGCTATATTTATCTAAAATATCGGAATTATTGAGTATGCATGTAATCCGAATTATGATGTATTGCTAATAGGTGACATAAATATCGATTTAATGACGAAATGTAATCTTAATAAACATCATAATAATACCATTACACAATTTGGATTTAGACAATTAATAAAAAAAAACCTACTAGAATAAATAACCTGTCTAGCACATGTATTGATCACGCATTTACAAATTATAAAAAACAGTTAAGATAATTATTATATTGACATCTAATATCTTAAATGTTTTTCTGATGAACTTAACCTATCTGACCACTTAAATCTAACTTTGTACAAAATCTTGAGTTATACAACTGGAATCGCATTTATGATAAACTAGCTTTTGCCCGCGACTTCGTCTGCCTGGACTTAGTAACAGCAGGCTAAAGGAAGTATAGCGCCTGGAAAAATTCTCATAGCATTCATTCAATTTGAGCATATTATGCACACAAATTAGCAGGCACTTCATTAATTATCTTAATTCCACCCCGCTGTTTACTTTCTTAAGGGATGATTTTCGGGATTAAAACTATCCTATGTCCTTCTCAGGGACTCAACCTATCACAAAGCCAAATTTCATCTAAATCGATTCAGCGGATTAAGCGTGAAGAGGGAACACACAGACAGACAGACTTTCGCATTTATAATATTACTAGCTTTTGCCCGCGACTTTGTCTGCGTGGACTTAGTAACCGCAGCTAGAGTAAGAATAGAGCCTCGAAAATTTTTCATAGCGATCTAAATTTGAGCATATTATGCACACAAATTAGCAGGCACTTCGTTAATTATCTTTTTTTTTTTATGTGATATTCAGCAAACGAGCAGACGAGCCGCCTGATGGGAAGCAGTCATCGTCGCCCATGGACGTAAGCAATATCACAGGAGCCACTTAAGCATTGCCGACCCTTGAGAACCCTAAATACCCGCTTCTTGAAGAATCCCATGTCGTAGCACAAAGGAAATACCTCAGGAGGCAACTCATTCCACATTCTGCACGTTCTGGGAAGAAACGAGCGGGATGCCCGCTTATTCATGGTGTGCCATGTGTCTAAGAAGTGAGGATGAGCTTTGCTCCTTTGGCGGGAGGTGCGGTGATAGAAACGAGACGATGGCACCAGATCAAAAAGTTCTTCGGAACATTCCCCATTGTACAGACGGTAGAACATGCAAAGAGAGCCAACGTCTCTCCGAAGACTAAGAGGTTCTAAGCCGTCAGTAAGTTCGGAATTGCCGACAATACGAACTGCCCGACGTTGGATGGAGTCAAGGGGAAGGAGCTGGTATTGTGGAGCGCCAGACCAGAGATGAGAACAGTACTCCATGTGGGGTCGAACCTGCGCTTTATATAACAAAAGTCGGTGACCCGGTGTGAAGTACTGTTTGGCTCTGTTAAGCACCCCAAGCTTTTTGGAGGCCAGTTTGGCTTTTTGTTCCAGATGACTACGAAACTGGACTTCGTTCGTAATGTCGACACCAAGTATCCCGATACTTTTAGCGGTGGTAAGGGGAATGCATCTCAATTCCACCCCGCTTTTTACTTTCTTAAGCAATGATTTTCGGGATAAAAACTATCCTATGTCCTTCTCAGGGACTCAACCTATCTCTATGCCAAATTTTATCTAAATCGGTTCAGCGGCTTAAGCGTGAAGAGGGAACACACAGACAGAAAGACAGAAAGACAGACAGACAGACAGACTTTCGCATTTATAATATTAGTATGGACTAGCTTTTGCCCGCGACTTCGTCTGCGTAGACTTAGTAACAGCTAGATTAAGAATAGCGCCTGGAGAAAATCTCATAGCAATCTAACTTTGGGCATATTATGCACACAAATTAGCAGGCACTTCGTCAATTATCTCAATTCCACCCCGCTTTTTACTATCTTAAGGGATGATTTTCGGGATAAAAACTATCCTATGTCCTTCTCAGGGACTCAACCTATCTCTATGCCAAATTTCATCTAAATCGGTTCAGCGGTTTAAGCGTGAAGAGGGAACACACAGACAGACAGACAGACAGACAGACAGACAGACAGACAGACAGACAGACAGACTTTCGCATTTATAATATTGGTATGGATAAGTATGGATGTATAATATGTCCTGGCAAAAAATTTGAACTAGTATTGAATGTATTAAAACACTACTTTGATATATGTTTTCCGCTTCGGAAAAAGCTGTTAAATAATTTTTAAGAAAAAAAAACCGACTTCAATGGGGGATGCCGCTGAAAGTTCACTTATTGTAGATGGGGCACTCTTAGATTCCAGACAATGAAAGGAAAAAGACAGCACCTTTTGCCTAATTATGTAGAAAAGGAGGTAAAACCACACACATTTCCAGTAGCATTTCGTTTTTGTAAAGGTCGCAGTTCTAACCTAACCTAACCTACTTTTCTGATAGCATTTCGTTTCTGTAAGGGTCACAGGTCTAACCTAACCTAACCTACTTTTCTGATAGCAGTTCTGTTCTGTAAGAATCGCAGTTCAAAAATAACCCACTTTTCTAGTAGCATTTCCGGGTCCGGGTCTGGGTCCGGATCCGAGTCCGGGTCCGTGTCCGGCTGTCCGGGTTCAAGTTTGGGTCAGAGTTCGGTCCGGGTCCGGGTCCAAGTTGGGGTCCATGTCCAGACCCGGGTCCGGGTCCGAGTCCGGGCCCAAGTTTGGGTCTGGGTCCATAAGGAAAAGAACAAATCGCCAAACGTGAACTATGTGTCATTGAAGAGTTCCATTCTGATCATCATCAGCAGTTCCACTTCATCAAATGTCACTTTTTAAAATGGAAATGCTGGATTTGTAGATAAAAAAAAAAAAATCACTATATGTATGCCTTTAATATTTGAGGAGTTCCCTCGATTCCTCATGGATCCCATCATCAGAACTCGAGCTTGACAATAATGTTTCTTGAAAACCTAACTTGCTTAACAAACATAACGAAGAGGACAAATCGCCAAACGTGAACTATGCGTCACTGAAGAGTTCCATTCTGATCATCATCAGCAGTTCCACTTCATCAAATGTCACTTTTTTAAATGTAAGTACTTGATTTGTTGATGAAAATACTAAAATTACTATATGTATGCCTTTAACATGTCCAGACATGACCAAGTTATGGAGTAACAAACATTAAAAAAAAAACAACCGAATTGAGAACCTCCTCCTTTGAAATCTTGAAGTCGGTTAAAAATAACACAGTCATGTGTTTGGGTTACTGACACGATTCGACAATAACGTTTTAGTATCCGCAAAGATAGATATAACTCCGTAATAGATGGATACAGTCTAAGGAAAAACGTGCCTCGAAAATCAAGAAAATTTGATTATCGTTCAGAGGGCGCTACTAGCTTTAGCCTACTGTCGTATAGATGGCGTTGACGGTTTCGTTTGTTATTTAACAATTTTAACGCATATCAGTGAAAGAACATGGGTCAAAATCATAAAAATAATTAATGCAAATAAAAATAAAAAAAACATTTATCCATATTTAAATACATTTTATCGTATTTTTATAAATCTTCATTTTTAGTTTTAAAGTGTGTCGACAGATGGCAGTGAATTTACTGGGGTTACAAAATTTATTATGACAGTACCGCTCTAGTATAAGTTACTATATGGTATCCGTAAACTTAAACAAAAAATATCGTGACCCCCATGGCACCGAGTCACGTTCGAGCTTAATGAATAAAAGCTTGAATCTTGAATTTTTTACAATTACTAGAATTTAATACAGTACCTAATGTAAAATATTGTTTATCCATAGCAAAACGCATATCAAGACTAAAAGTTACAATCGCGTTCTGCGTTCTTTGGCAAGTGGCCGCTCCCAACGGCGTATGATTAAGTCTGAGAAGTGTCTTACTCAGTGAAATGTTGCTGAAGTTAGCAACACTGTCGGAATACTAACGGCCGATGTAAATGTTGTTTGCTGTATTTATACCGTGAAGTTTTGCTTAAGGGCACCTCGGACGGCAGTTTGCACGGCGTTCTGAACTGCTAACTGTTGTACATCATATCTGACACATTTTTTATTATATGACTCGAGTTTTTGGAGGTGATACATAAATAAGACCTTTTGTTTGATAAATGTATTGGATAATCTTGAGGATATAAGAAGAGAGTTAAGTTGATCCTTTCTTTATATGTAGGTATAAATAGTTATAGTTATAAGTAGTTATACGTTTTAAGAAATAGAACGGCATACTTTACGTTAAATATAAACAAAGGGAATAACTTCCCCTACCTCTCTTATCAAATGCACGTAACTGCTTTGCTTATTTTTTGACACAATAGTTTCGTTCCCTCGATTTTCATACAAAATGAGTATGTACCGCACTAAAGCAAACATATCACTATGGGCAAAACAGAAGTTGAGCGATAAACTATCGCTGTCAATACAACTCGTACTTATGTAAACAAACAGTGGAGCCCCAGGGTGTTTGATAACGCGTTCCCTAGGACACGGGCCTAAATAAACCGCAGGATTGGGAGATGACTTGTATTGTTTTCATATTGTTTGTAAACCTGCGTTAATTAACGTCTGTAACGCTTCTATTCGATGAAGTTATGTATTGAATGTATGGACAAGTAAAAAAAAAATTAACATTTGGAAACTTGGTAGTGACGAGGCAAGATACATTTAAGTGTGGAGTTAAACCTCACTGCCCTTTCCCTGACGAAACAGTCCCATCACTCAGGTGACACATATTTATATATATTGAGAGAAATTATAAACTGAAATATGTATCATACACTAAAGAAAAAGTGACCTGAAGTGAAAGTCCACCGGTGGCCGAGGCGGGAATCGAACCCGCGTCTCCAGCTTACAATTATATTCAGTTTATAATTATTTCCAGTTTATAATTTATATCAAAGATAGATATAACTCCGTAATAGATGGATACAGTCTAAGGAAAAAACGTGCCTCGAAAATCACGAAAATTTGATTCTCGATCAAATGGTGCCACTAGTTTTGGCCTACTCTCGTACAGAGGGCGTTGACAGTTTCGTTTGTTATTTATAATTTTAAGGCATATCAGTGAAAGAATCATATAAAAATCATATAAAAATAATTAATGCAAATAAAAAAATCATTTATCCATATTTAAATATATTTTAACGTATTTTTATAAATCTTCATTTTTAGTTTTAAAGTATGTCGATAGATGGCAGTGAATTTAGAGTAGTTACAAAATTTACTATGACAGTACCGCTCTATCTTATTATATCCTCTTTGTTTATATATATAGTAGTGTGACTTCTTAAAAAACACAAATCAAAATATTTCATAAAACAAATTGATTTGTTCGCTAGCTTGAGAGAAATTATCGATAGATAAAAAATCGAATATCGTTAGTGTTGTGTGCCAACTGAGTGGCTTTCCCTAGTGTGCAAACCGTAGTTCTTAAAATTGCCCAGCTAAATCTGAGACCACGGGGACAATGCTGTCCTCGAAACGTCGGTGGTAAATTTTAAAACTTAAACGCGATTTGAAATCCCACAAAACGGGATTTGTTTTATAATTAATATTTAGTCTGTAAAAATCGTTACAATTTAAATAGAATAGAATTATTTTATAGGTAAGCACAAACAAACGAGACATTACATAATATTTAAAAAAAAAACATAAAATAAGATTAAAGAGATTAAATCAGTGTTTCATAAAAAAACGCATTAAAAATCTTTTATCCAAATAGTTTTTAAGAGCTATAGGTATATTTTATTGAATATATCACTTATATATAAAAATAATTCTATTTCTTTTATAAATAAATATTTAAGCTTGAAACTTAAATTAAGTACAAATTCAAACAATTTATTACAAACAAAAACAAGTAGGTTACTCCACTCTACATTCAACAGTAAACTGTTTCACCAACAATTTAAAAAATACATAGATGACTGCAAAATGACATCCCGTTGTTCAATAAATTGTTACAGTTACTGATTTTAAAAAGTGCCGTCGGTATGTTTTCCTTCTTCAACATACAAAGTACAAAGATAAACTATAGCTCGCTAAAGTAGCTACTTTCGTATATTACATTACAAGATTTACAAGATATAAAAACAATGAGTGCGTATTTATTTCCAACTTTTAAGAACAGATAACACCTCAACAAAGCAGATAGGGAAACTTGGCGAATACGGGCACTTGGGGTCTTGGGGAGAATACTAGGTTTTTTTTGTGACTACTGGAATCATTTCAACATATTGACGGTTTCTAATGCATATGGGCAAAACGGAGCTAGCTGAAAGCGTGGTAAGTCAGTGGGTATATTACAAGTTCGTCTTTTCAAGTAACCTAATAGGTAAATGAGGCGATACCAGGCGTGGCTCACTCCGCGATTTCGTCGCGTCGCTACAAGTACATGCGGCCCACACTAAGTTTGGTGACTAGCCATAGTAATTGCCGCGCACCGCTAGGAACGGACGCCTGCTCGCGCTTGCGCCACCTTGCGGTCATATCTGTCGTAATAGACGCGTTTTTTTAGTGAAACTTCTGTACCTAGTACTATTATTTATTCTGTGGCGATACCAAGAGAAATAACTGCTCAAAATATGCGAACAATAGGAATTTAAGGTGTCTTCGGGTAATTTCGGAAATTGGGTAATCTCGAAAATCATTTCAAAATCACTCTTGAGGGCATTTATTTGTGTGTTTATCACGAATTGTTCCTGAGCAATGAATGTTATCTATGTATCTACATAAGTATATAAACATTTAAAACTTTCGCGGTTTGAACACATATTAAATCACATTTAGAAACGGGTATATCGCGAATTTATTTTGTTACCTTTATTTGCATAAGTGTGCGCGGATGTTGTGTGTTGTGTGTCGGACTATTGACAATAATTAACTTTTATGTGTAGTGGGTGGTTTGAAAATGTGATGTCTACCTCGAACTTTAAATGCACTTTTCGTGGGGTAGTCACACAAATGTCTGTTTTGACATTTTGCTGGGACGTCAGTTAGCCGCGACCACGATCAGTGAAACCTGTGTCGAAACGTCGGTAAATAAAGGTAACAAAATAAATTCGCGATAGACCCGTTTCTAAATGTGATTTAATATAAGTATATAAGTAGGGAATATACTTAGGTATGTATATCGTTGCCTAGGTACAAGCGTTGGTTAGTTTGGGGCTAGGTCGATCTGTGTAAGATTACACACTAAGCAAGATATATTGTCCCCAAATAGTTTAGTTCTATAGTTTCTATTGGTTTGAAATTTAATGTCTGTCAAAATTGGGAACTGTTGGTTGGCTTTAACAACGCATTAGTGATATTTAATATTGTTGTAACTCACTGCACGTTTAATCATCCCTATTTCAACCTCGGATTATTTTAGACAGGTTCAAATCAAAATACATAAGGTAGCCGAATTCATTATAAGAGCGTGGATGTATTTCCAAATAATACGCCGTCGTCAAATAATTTGATATTTTGGAAGCTTGATTACTCTTTGATGCTTTCAGGATTATCTTCTATTATGAGAGTGTATGTAAACTGAATTAATTGGGGTTTAATGAATCTGTACGGAGAACATGGGAATGCCGTAAGGAATCATGCATACATACCTATATGTTTTTTTAGACATGCACAAAATATAAGTTCAAACATTATTTGAGTCAGAAATTACTTGTACCTTTATATATGTAACTACAATAATTACTTTAGGTAGTCTACCTACATGTTGCAATTTGGTGGCTTGGCGTTCTGCCACAGATTATATAATAATTCTTACGAACAGATACTTATCTCTCAAAGAAAACGCAAATACCTACCGTTTTGATACCTACACAATAATACAATGCAGTGACCTTCAACGCGCCGCTCCCCGCACCGCGCGCGCCGACACAAGGGTTGCCGACGCTAGGGTTGCCGACGCTTCTTTCAAATACTTAGGTGTCTTAGGTAGATGTCTATCTATAAATGTGTCGTAAAAAACATTATCTACATCTTTAAAATAATTTTATAGTGCCTACGTAGCTTGTAAACCTATAATTGAGAATGTCTCCTGACTTTTCCTCATCTGTCGAAAGAGGAAAAAAGTATATTTTTTATTTGTTTTGTTGTTTTTGCATCCCCACACTACAAGCTGTGTTGTTTGTTGGTGACGAAGACATTGTTTGGCATAGCGCGCGGTGACGTGCGTGCGTGAGCGCGTGTGGCAACCAACTAGCTGGCTTTTGTACCGCCGGCGGGACGAGATTCGTAGGCATAAATCCGAGCTCGCGCGGAGAGTTCCATAAGCCTGGTTCTGCCTAGTTCAGTTCATCAATATAATAAAAAACGGCCAAGTGCGAGTCGGACTTGCCACCAAGAGTTCCGTACAAATTTTACTTTACTTATACAACAACTTTGCCCCCATGTAAAACAAATATATATATATATATATATATATATATATATACGGTGTTTCATGACCCACTGAAAACCTACAAACAGTTTGTTCAGAATCGATAGGAGAATCGATTGCGCTATATTCTAATAGGGGTAATTTTTTATTATTTTTTATTATTTTTACATGCTCAGTCTACAAGTTTATAATGCAACAATATCAATGCTGAGAGCATTTGACACGTTATTTGTCAATGAGCAACACCCTTAACTGGCCATTGGTAAACCTTATCTCGTTGCAGTAAGGTATGCAAATGGTCAGTTAACAGTGTTTACGATGGTAACTAGCAACTGTCACTAAAACGACAAAGTATCTTGTGTAGAATTACCAGTCGAATAGAATTGTTAAGAAAACTAAACCACGAATATTTTTTTAAATATTAATCGGATTATAGAATAAATACTCTCAAGATGAGTTCAAAATAAAATAAAATTGTTGGGGTGTCTCAGGTTTTCAGTGGCTCAAGTAACACAGTGTATATACATGTAGGTAGGTATAATGAAAAATAATGAACACTGTTGAATATACTATAGTATAAGTATCATATAGGAAGTATCATTCAATTCATTGCGTGTAAGGCATAATGCTTACTATTATCATATGTTAATTCCACCATTTGCGGTATACATTATTATATTGACAATTATTATTAAAACATTTAGTTAATTATTATTAATCAGAACTGTTTATACCTAATAACTAGATCACTATTATTGGGAAATCACTATTATTAATTATTTATTATTGACGTGTAAATTGGTTTTATAAATAAATTATTATGATTATTATTATGATTATGATTATCATTTAATACCGCTGACTTCAACATATAACTATGTACATTTTACGAAACATAGAATGTTTTAGGTCCTTTTTTCATACAAAATATTTTTTTATCATCATTTAAAAATTATCTTTCCATAAATGCATCCATATGTTTTATAATTATTCTGACTTACATACCTAAATCTGAAAAGTGAGTTCTCTTTTAGTGGAATGTCCTATCTTCCATCGTCGGCCTAAATCGCAAACCTCGTAACTCAATCTGACCAAATTTTCCAGGAGGCACAAAAAACTTCATTACCAAAAATTTTGGATGAAGCTTTGCTTAGTTTTTTTTTACATAATGTTAAGTTAAATTTAGCCGTCAGATTGTTACAATCTACTTTTTTTTAAATCACCTAAACATGGTAAATTTGGAGTTACGAGTTTTTCTTGAAAATTTTAGAAAGCTAATCGGGAGTTAAGAGTTTTGCTATAAAAATCCATGAAAATAGAGGATAATCTTTTGATCTGAACAAGGTAATTGTGGATTAAAAAAATATAAAACTTGCAAAGTAAAAAAATATTTATTAAACTTTAAACAGGAAAGCCTCTTCTGGCTTCACACGCTAAAGTGGGAGTACAGAATTGAAGCGAGTCGGTAGTTTAGGATCCCATGGTTTTGGTCCCTGGATCATAGAGGGCAAAAATGCTTGTCAACTTCCTCGAGAGAGAGGGGCTTTTCTTGATGAATTCGTTCTTCAAGAAAAAACCCCAAAGGAAGTGGACAGAGCGAGCCCCGATACTATGACAAAAAAGGAGATCGACTTTATCATAACCGACAGAAAGCATATATTCAGAGAAGTCTCAGTGATCAACAGGTTCAACACCGGTAGTGATCACCGACTTATTAGAGGCTCTCTAAATATCAACTATAAGCTGGAACGTGTCCGTTTGAGGAAGTCCAGGCTCCGACCTAGCCGGCTCCAAACCATGGTAGGATCTAAAGCATTCCAGTCGAACCTGGAGAACCGATTCGCTGCAGTGGAAAGCACAAATGCCTTTGACATAATAAACCAGGCCCTCAAAAATGTGGTTGGAATCCTCAGGGACGAAGGAACGAGATTTTGCGCGGTACAGCAAAAGCCGGGAGGTTAAAGCTTTCGGAGGAAACCCACAGGCTAATGAAGGAACGACGGGAAGACCCACCTGTCACTTCGTCATAGCGACGGGCTCTAAACAAGAAGATTGGCAAACTAGTACGACGTGACCTCCGGTGCTCCAATACACGCTTCATTGAGCAAGCGATTGAGCATAATCGGGCGTTAAAAGTTTTTGTCCCTTGGAAGAAGCCACCTGACGAAACTTTGTCCAACAACAACCAAGCAACAAGGAATCAAGGATACAACAGCCCCACCAGTTGTGGTCAAAGTTGACATTAAACAGAAAAGCCTTCATTACGGACATAACGTCGTATTAGAAACGTCGGGATTTATAAATTAATTGATGAATAATTGATATATGTCCACGGTGGCACGCAACCAAACGACATTTTCAATAGTCTAATGTGTTTAAATGTGATGAATATCTATCAAGAATACACAATCAGTATAATCGTAGAACCTTATTACACATACCTGTTATTCAGCACCCGTTTTCTTCCTAAATATACGCAAAACTGACGTTCAGTCACATCTCGCCATCGCAAAGTCGCAAACTGTAGGTAGTAAAGGGAGTGGCGGGGGGGAGATACGAGGTATTTCTTGTACAAAATGGTGGTCGGGAGTTGCGAGGTTTTCTATTTTGCTTTTTAAACGTAAACGGTTTATTTTTGGTATTTAAGAGTTTTGCCGTTAGATGCGTTCAGAATAGTACTATCTAAAAGTGTCAAAACATGATTTTCAAAAAAAATGGAGTTACGAGGTATGCGATATATAACTATGTACATTTTACGAATGTTTTAGGTCCCTTTTTCATACAAAATATTTTTTTATTATCATTTAAAAATTATCTTTACATAAATGCATCCATATGTTTTATAATTATTCTGACTTACATACCTAAATCTGAAAAGTGAGTTCTCTTTTAGTGGAATGTCCTATCTTCCATAATTATTTAAAGTAGGTACTTGGCCTCCATGTGGCATATCCATGGGACACTGTATACGTAGACTTACGGGCCAATTCGAACTCAATATCAACTATAGTCTGTATCTGTAGGTATTTAAAAGAATGTAAACAAACCACAATTAGGTATTTTATTGGGCAAGAAAATTCTTCAAGTACATTAATTTAACTCGACATGCCAAAACTTACAGAAGTTTTACTGCGATATATTACTTATTCAACGTAACAACGAAGCTGCTAATATAATCGTGCTATTTTGTTAATAGGAATATATCGGAATGATTTGATTAATCAATAGTAATTTAGTTTTGTAATATACGCTATTACTTCGCCTAAAGAACCTAAAACGAGATCGAATATTTAGCTATTTGAGGGTAGATGAAAACATTACACAATTAGGTAAATGAAAGCCAGAACGATGATGGACAGATTTAGGCAGTTTTCTATTTGGTTGGTTAACTGATAAATGTTTCAAGTACCCGAAAATGAAAAACACATTGTTTACATTTATTTAACTACCTAAAGATACAGACTATAGATAGCCACTAGATATGAAACAGAAACGATAACTAGATATTTAAGAAGGTCATGTCAAAACGATCTAATTAAGATTTGCTTCAGATATTACTTAGACATCCAATGAATATCTAGTGGATATCCCAAAACGTCACAATAATTATAGCGTGAAATGACAATTGGTTTCTCGAATCGAACTGCAAAAGATAACTAGTTGAGAACTAAACTATAACGTATCTATTAGATCTCGTATCTAGTGTAATTATCACGTTGTTCGAATTGACCGGTTACCCCCTTATTCATAAAACTTTACGGACCTGATTTAGTTAAATTATGTTTTATCCCTTTCTTACAAAATGACAGATAAAGTCAAAGGATTCCAAACGATAGCTAATAGGGATGATGACACAATCTTGAATTTTATAACTAAATATAGTAAAATAGATATCAAATGAGCAATTTATCACAATAATGTGGATAATAAAATAGTATATGGAAATAATAAAAAATACAAAACTTGAAAGTTTCAAAAATTTAAGTTTTTTTACTTCCAAAAAGGGAAAAAGTAAGGGTACCATTCTATTCCTTACATTTTTATTAGGAAAAAGATTGTAAAGCAACTATATATATATAAACGCAATATTTCACCGACAAAATGGCATTTTTAGCTCTGTGACCTTGACGTCACGTTCACTCATCGTTTTTAACCGACTTCAAGATTTCAAAGGAGGAGGTTCTCAATTCGGTTGTATGTTTTTTTTTGTTTTTTTTTTATGTTTGTTACTCCATAACTCTGTCATTTCTGGACCGATTTTGAAAATTCTATTTTTGATTGTAAGTATATACATACAGATTGGTCCCGTTTTTGTCAAAAATCAGTTCTGATTATGGGATCCATGAGGAATCGAGGGAACTCAAATGTTAAAGGCATACATATAGTGATTTTAGTATTGTTATCAACAAATCAAGCACTTACATTTAAAAAAGTGACATTTGATGAAGTGGAACTGCTGATGATGATCAGAACGGAACTCTTCAATGACGCATAGTTCACATTTGGCGATTTGTCCTCTTCGTTATGTTTGTTAAGCAAGTTAGGTTTTCAAAAAACATTTTTGTCAAGCTCGAGTTCTGATGATGAGACCCACGAGGAACCGATGGAACTCCTTAAATGTGAAAGGCATACATATAGTAATTTTTGTATTTTCATCAACAAATCCAGCATTTACATAAAAAAAAGTGACATTTGATGAAGTGGAACTGCTGATGATGATCAGAATGGACCCGAACCGAACTCTGACCCAAACTTGGACCCGGACAGCCGGACACGGACCCGGACTCGGATCCGGACCCATCAGACTCGGACCCGGAAATGCTACTAGAAAAGTGGGTTAGGTTGGTGGGTGGGTTTTGAACTGAGATTCTCACAGAACAGAACTGCTATCAGAAAAGTAGGTTAGGTTAGGTTAGAGCTGTGACCCTTACAGAAAAGAAATGCTATCAGAAAAGTAGGTTAGGTTAGGTTAGAACTGCGACCCTTACAAAAACGAAATGCTACTAGAAAAGTGGGTTGTTTTACCTCCTTTTCTACATAATTAGGCAAAATATGCTGTCTTTTTCATTTCATTATCTGGAATCAAAGAGTGCACTATCAACAGTAAGTGAACTTTCAGCGGCATCCCCCATTGAAGTCGGTTTTTTTTTCTTAAAAATTTTGTTAGAAGCGTTTCGCGAGTGTAGTACGACTGTCAGACTTTGACTATTATTTCTGACTTTTGTATTGCTTTAATGCAATGGGTACCATATAGACATTTGATCCTAAAAACAAACCTGATCAATTGATAACATTAATGAAGATCTGTCATCTAGCCGATTCAGGCCAGTAACGCGTTTACGAATAACGCCTACTGTAATCTCATAATTACTCAGTTGATTACATGAAAAATCGCAACGTTTAGAGTTCATATTTTTATTTGTTACTTACAAGCTTAGTCTTGCAACAGAAGTTACTTTCCAGATGTCTTCTGAATTCTACGACTGGCTACAAAGCTGTTAAATAGAAACGGGAAACTAATTCCAGGCAAGGAATGGAACGATCAACTGTCTTTAGCCTGCAGTACAAAGACAGTAAGAAAGCGGTTGATGACATTTCTTATTAGGTATTTAGGTAGGTATATGAAAATATGTTATTTAAGCATTTATAGTTATATACTTATTGTAAAAATGTATGATGGTTTAATTTTTATTGCATATATATTATCTTCATCTTCCTCGCGTTAGCCGGCATTTTGCCACGGCTCATGGGAGCCTGGGGTCCGCTTGACAACTTATCCTAAGAATTGACGTAGGCACTAGTTTTTACGAAAGCGACTGCAATCTGACCTTCCAACCCAGAGGGGGAACTAGGCCTTGTTAGGTAAAGTCCGGTTTCCTCACGATGTTTTCCTTCACCGAAAAGCGACTGGTAAATATCTAATGATATTTCGTACATAAGTTCCGAAAAACTCATTGGTACTAGCCGCTCCTCCGCCGCACGCTCTTACCGCTAGGCCACCAGTCCAGCGCTTTGCATATTTTTGGATTATACTGAGCAACTTTTACTATGGGTCCAACCACGAAATCGGGAAACAGCCTCTTGCTGTGCTCCACACATACATTAGCCCCGACCCGGAGACCGATAGCAATTCGGAGAGTGGTTGGATCGCCAGTCTGGACACAGCTAGGAGCCTTGCGCGGTCCCCTCCCGACGACGTGCCAATTAAACATTTCAAAACTGCAGAGGAGGTTAAGTTGTCCCAGGCCCTCTGCCTCTCGGGTCTAGATGGCACATCCGGCAGTTCAGCTACTCGCCAGTCATTTCTGGCTTCATCCAGGCATGCGATCTTGTAGTTCATTGCCGATGGGGCTTTGAGGATTTTACCTGCGAGATCAGACGTGCCATGGATTGAAGACAAGAATGCCGGCAGAGCCACACGAGATTTTTCGAGTTATGATGCCACCAAATCTATTTGGTATTGGTAAGTGGCCCAAGCGGCCCATCCCTGTTCAGTTAAACGGACATTATGAATTGACACGAAGAATGGACATGAAGAAAGAAGTTGGGATTTTAAAAGAATGTCAATGGGTTTGACCAAATTGGGGAATTTCCAAATAGGGCAACAACGGAGCAAGTATGTAAATTTGGGAACCAGTAAACAAAGTTTTAAAATAAATAGGACGGAGTGGCTACTAATTTAGACTAAGCGTTGCGAATTATCACGAAAATTTGAAAGAGAGTAGGCCAAAATAGATGGAATTGCCTCGTCAAAGATTGGTGAGCTGAGTAAATGCAGATTGTTTTAATGAAAATGCTGAATTTCTAACAAGATTATAAAAGTAATTAGTACTACTAACTATATATACTTACTATCTAGCTAAGTACTTTTCTAATAACTAAGCACTTATTTGATGTTCAAAACAACAGATTTTACAATTGAAATTGTGTTTTTGTTTCAATATATTGTTCCACAATTTTGAAGACGAATTTTTGATATTCGTGCAAGTAACATGTAAACCTTATTAGGTTTTCTATTACCAACCATTTTGCTTATATTTAATTCTCCCAAATAAGCTCTCAACATGGTATTAGTATGGTCATCCTAATATTCCTCTCGTAAGAAGAACTTAAGCCCGAAATTAATAAACAAAATAACATGCAAAAACGTACTTAAATACACTTAAGTTTCTATTGAAATAGGTAGCAATATCAAAAAGTTAAAAACATGCAGACAATATATATTTGGCAGGTGTAAATGTTTTGTAATAAATAAGATGGACTTCTGGAAATTATTACAAAAATAGTTATAAAAAGTAACACACTTACGCTTACAACGAAATCCTTGCACCACGCATTTGGCAAAGACTACGAGACTAGCTTTACTGGAAACAAAGTTTCGAATCAGTTTATCTCAAAGGCTTAAAAAGTCCAATATAACGGCGCTGAAATTTAGTTTTGTATTATTTATTTAATGGTAATTGCTGAAAGTCGAGCTGGAGATTAAGCTGTTAAGAAGCATTAATAAATGCTTAAACACTGCAATGAAGCCATCCTATTTGGATCTGGTATTGATTAAGAGTCCCCGGCAAGCTCGGCCGAATTTCACCTTCCCATACAAACGGAGTTTCGTTCTCATTTCAAAACTACGTGTCGGATTGTAATGAAACTTTACACGTACAATAACATGAGGTATATCTAGGTCTGTAGATAGTTTATATATCTCCAGTTTATAAAGGCTGCCGCTGCGGAGGCCCAGTCGACGCCCTCGGACGCCATGGACTATCTTGCCAGTCGAGTGCGGGCCGAAATTTCAGGCACGCGGCGCTCAATGATCTGATCCGCAGAGCTCTCGGCAAAGTTAACATACCGGCAAACCTCGAACCAGCTGGCTTGTCAGCGGCGGATGGGAAACGACCCGACGGATGCTCGCTTGTGCCTTAGTTTTTGGGGCGATCCTTGGCGTGGGATGTGACCTGCGTGGATACTTTGGCTCCATCCCACGTCCAACGCTCGGCCCGGAAACCGGGGACGGCTGCAGAAGACGCCCAATTTAACAAGCGCCGCAAATATGCATTTTTAAAAAATAATTACATATTTGCGGCGCTTGCAGTCGAAACCTTTGGGCCATGGTCATCAGACACTAGACAAGTTGTGAAAGAAATTTCAAATAAACTTGTCTGGGTGTCTGGCGACTTTCTAGCGGGCGAATATTTCGCTCAGCGGCTAAGTCTGGCAATCCAGCGGGGAAACGCAGCAAGCGTCCTGGGAACGATGCCCCAATCCCCATGCAACTTTAGGTTTTTAATGTTTTTAATTTATCTTGTAAATAATTCAAGTTCACTTAGTTTATAAAGCAAACGAAATAGAGCAAAAACAAGTTTTCTATGAAAAACTTAAATTGACCCTTAAGAGTCCCCAGCAAGCTCGGTTCTCCATACAAACGTAGTTACGCTCTCATTTTAAAACGACTAGCTAGATTGCTCTGAAACATTGTACATACAATAGGGGTATATCTAGGTCTGTAATTATTTTATGTAGCTTCATATACAAAAGTTAAAAAATGCAGCGAATTTAAGTTTTTCATACAAAACTTGTTTTTGCTCTATTTCGTTTGTTTTATTTTAATCAGCTTTCATTTTGTAAAAGTTGCCATGTCGGTTAGACATGTAGTTTCCCAGATATAATCGAAAAACAGAAAAATGGAACCTTGAAACCCCTCCGAAACCGGCTCAAGGGGCCGGGGACTTGATATGTTCACCTAACTAGTTCAAACAAAGTTACGAAGTCAAAAATGTGTTCCAAGCATTTCCCTCTATAACTTTTTTTGAGCATTCATTTCCTGGCCTTCTACAAAAAAAAAAGTTAAAAGAATAATGTATCAAATGAGTGTTTAACAAAAGAAAGATCATAAAATCCTTCGGTTCAGGAAGCAACAACAAAAACTTGTCCACTTGAGAAACTACGTTTTGCCCATAACTGTGACAAGCAAACAATGTTAGCCAAGTTTCTTAATAAGCCCTGTTTGATTTGATAGTTTCCGAACTCTGGCTTTATGTATTTTTGAAAACAAACAAAGTAAGTAAGTCGTTTGCTACTTATTCACTTTTTTGATTTTTTATACTTAGACTTAAAGTTTTCTACAACTTAGTTTTCTTCAAGTATACAATTTATTGCACACAAAACGTACTAAAAGATCTTGGTAAAAGGTATATTTATTCATTTATTTATTTATTGAGAAGTTCAACAGCGTCTTCAGCGTCTAAATAATATACAAAAAAACCGGCCAAGTGCGAGTACCTTTGGGTACGGAACCCTAAAAACCCGTAGGGGTCGGATCAAAAACTAAGTAATTAAGTCCGACTCACGCTTGACTGCATTTTTTAATAGGTTTTCCTGTAATCTATAGGTAAAGATCTATTTTGTGTATTTTTTTCAAATTTTTTCGGAGTTTCGGAGATCAAGGGGAATGGTCAATTTTTGCCTGTTTTCTTGAATAACTTCTAAATTGTTTGTTCTAAAATTATAAAAGATATATATTTGAGATTCTCACAATGAGCTCTTTCATTTGATATATAACACGACATTGTTTGAAATTTTTAATTTTTTAATTTTCTCATTTATATTTATTCCTTAAAATTTAGGTAATAATAGTAATAGATTCAGAGTCCAAAATTTAGCTGTTACTCATTAAAGAATCTAGGGTACCGCGGTACATTTCGAGGGGTCCTAACTATTATCTAGACGATCACATGGCCAAATTATTTAAGTAAGTAAGTAAGTAAAGGGTTTATATAATTATATAAGTATATATGTATTTATTTAGAGGTAAAGTAGAGGTGTATGTGTGGGGAGGGTTACAAACTTCATAGAAAGATATATAATTAAATTGTTATCAATGTAGAGCAGCAATAAAGGCTTATTTTATTTATTTTTATTTTATACAATAAAAGAAAAAAAAATATTTCAGCATTATTGAAAATTCATCCACTAAGGTGGTAAAAATGGGGTTGAAAGTTTGTATGAAAATCAAATATTTTTTTTAGTGCGGGACTTGAATCTGTGTATAAAGTCATATTATTACATAACAAGAAAATTAATTTAAGCGTTTTTAAATATTCATCCCCTAAAAGGGTTAAAAAGGGGTTGACAGTGAATCTATTACAAATGCTTTGAAACTTCTTAGAAAGGCATTGCATAAGATTCCAAAAAAAATTATTTCAACGTTCTTAAAAATTCAACCCCTAAAGGGGTTAAAAAGGGGATGTAAGTTTATATGTGGTACAAATTTTCTTTTAAGCTAGGACCTTGAAACTTGGTAAAAAGGGCATTATATTAAAATAGACGAAAACTGATTACTTACACCGTTTTTGAAAAGAAAGATTAATAGTTTCGGGAGCGAATATTTTTTTTAAATAGTTGACTTGTAAATCTTCTAAGAGGGTCGAGAGGGATTATATCGAGATCAATTTTTTTCAGTTAGTGTCTTGAAACTTCGTAGTCCCTACTAATATATTTTGCTGCATAATGTTCTATATTATGCTCATGTAGAATATATAACCACCAACATACAAATCCACGCGTACGAAGTCGCGGGAAACAGCTAGTTTTAAATAATTACCTATGCATTTAAACGCGTGTTGATATGCGTGTTGATTTTACCACTATGTAACCATGAATACTTGATTACTTAATGTTTACTCTGTTCCCCAAAAGATGGCACTGTGCAATGTGTGGCAATTAATTTATTGTTCAATAAAATAAAATAAATTGTTGATATCCGTACCTCCTCTTCTAAACTTAGACTTAATTTGGCAAAATCCTTCCTCGGTGGCGTACACCAGTACACAGTACGTTGTGCCATGAATAGTCACAACGTACTTATTTGAGCGCCATCTGTTAGTTTGGCAGGGTACTCGATAGTCGTAGCACATATTTGAAAAAAATGTTTGCACCTCCTTCCTAAGTAGCGCTATAAGATTCAGGTGCAACCTAACTCAATTAGTCGAATGTGCTCAAGCGATAAAAATGTCAAATACGGCGTTCTCTGAATAAAATATTTCCTTTGGCAGAAAATTAATCTTGGTGTTTTAGATTTTTGATGTAGGGAGGTGGGGATGTTTAAGATTAGGTTCTAAGTCGTTTAGTATCATTTTCAACTAAATCAAAAGACGTATACGTAGATTTCATGTAAATCAGTTCAGGCGGTTATTGATTCCCCCTACAATATTACACCTTTCTTTTCAGTTTTAAGGTAATTTTTTGAGATAAAAACTACCCTAGTTCTTCTACGGGACTCAAACTATCTCTATACCAAATTTTATCTAGATCGGTTCAGCGGTTATTGAATCCCATACCTAACAATTTCCACCTCCCTTTTCACACCCTTAAGGAATGATGTTTGAGATTAAAACTATCCTATGCTCTTCCCTGGGACTCAAACTATCTCTATACATCTCTCTCTATAAATTTAAACTAAATTGGTTTAGCGGTTTAAACGTGAAGAGGAATTTAAAAAAGTATTTTTTTTTTCATATTTTTTGTGTTTTCACTCCGGAATGGTGTCATTTTGATATAATAAATAAATTCGACATACCCGATTTATACAAAAACGATACCTAATTTGGCCTAGTAGTTTAAATGATATAGTTATCACGATAAAGTTTTTAACCCCTTTTTCACCACCTTGGGGGATGAATTTTTGAGACGCTGAAAGTAATTTTCTTGCTTTTTAATATAATACTTTTTTGCGAAAGTTTCCAGTTCCTAGCTTAAAATAAAATTTGCACCCCAAGACAAACTTTCATCCCCTTTTCAACCCCCTGAGGGGTTAAATTTCCAAAAACGTCGAAATTACTTTTTTTGTAATCGTCTATAATACCTTTCTAAGAAGTTTCAAAGCATTTGTAATGGATTCAAACTTTCAACCCTCTTTTAACCCCGTTAGGGGACGAATTCTTGAAAACGCTGAAATCACTTTTCCTGTATTATAATAATATGCCCATATATAAAGATTTAAGTAACGCACTCGAAAAAAATTTGATCTCCATACAAACTTTCAACCTCTTTTTCACTTGCTTAGGGGATGAATTTTCAAAAACGTTGAAATGAGTTTTCTTGTAATTTAATAATATATCTTTTTACGAAGTTTCAAATTGCTAGCTTAAAATAAATCTTGAACCCCATACAAACTTTCATCCCCTTTTTAACCCTCTTAGGGGCAAAATTTCTCAAATTTTTATAGCCTATAATCTGGCCGTGGATTTGTCGACAGATTAGTAAAGTTTGCATCAAAATCCGTTCAGCCGTTTTCATTTGATGCGCGGTCAAATCAACAGACAAACAGATAAACAGACAAACAGATAAACAGACAAAAATTCTAAAAACTGTTGGAACGTGTTCTGTTATCGATTCTAAGTATCCCCAGCCAATTTTTTTTCGAATATCTTCCATGTACAGACTTTCGACCCTCTTCCGCTTTATTATATGTATATAGGTAGATAGATTCCCATATATTTTTTAAGTTTCTAATTTATTGTTATAAATTGCTCATTTTCTGTCTATTTAACTAGATTCAGTTATAAAATTCAACATGTGGAAACAACCCCATTGTTTTCTTTTTGAATCTCTTAGCTAGGTAGGTACTTTAAAAAAGTTTAGAAAAGATTGCGAAATAAATGTACAAAAGTTTGTACGCGGGGTCTCAGGTGGATTAGATAGAGGTAAGGTCAATAATACAGGTAAGTGTGGCTGAGGGCTGGCCTTCACAGTTGGGCCTGTTTACATATTCATTAGTATTTATTGCTTCATATATTTGCTACTTGCGTTTAGTAGGTAGTAAATGAATGAACTTAAAACAATACTAATCAATCAAAATTCTTATTTTATGTTTAGGAGAAATGCCTCTCTATGACTCTGTTATAGTTTCCAAAAGCCAAAAAAGTAAAACGCTTTATTTGAATATGCCAGAGTTAACTTTTGTGTTTAAAAATACCCGTCTTACAATACTAATATGTATGTAGTAGTTAGTAGTATCATTACTCATACCGCACAGATTCTGACATCATCATTCACGCTCATTTAGATCATTGTCGCTTATTTAGACTTCATTTTCTCTTTATCAAGTTATGTATGTGTGATATAAAAGCGTTTTAGTGTAAAAAAAACCGGCCAAGTAAGAGTCGGACTCGCGTTTCAAGGGTTCCACACAATTTTTAATAATGTCTTAGTTTGTAAGTGAAACGTGAGTCAAACCTGAAACCCGGATCAAAAACCTGTACCCGTACCATGAGTCACTGACAGTGTCAAAACTGACATATACTCTAACGTCTACGTAATTTACTTTCTATACATCTCGCTCGCACTAATATGTCAGTACGAGCGAGATGCATAGAAAGTAAGTTACGTTCACGGGTGCGTTTATGTCAGTGCCAAACTGATGGTAGAGTTAAACCAAGAAAAGTCTGCAACGATTTTGATAGCAAACGCAGTGCAAGTGTTATTTTAAACGTCAAACTTCTATGAAATTATGACGTATAAATAACACTTGTACTGCGTGTGCTATTAAAATCGTTGCAGAATTTTCTTGGTCTCACTCTAGCCGACGGAAAGTGTTAAGACGAAAGGGGACGGCCGTTTCTCCATTCAAACGTAGTCCCCATTTTCCTCTCTGGATATTATGGAAAATATTTTTACATAATTTGATGTTATAGATATATATTAACAATAGCTATTTGATTTTTTAGATTTTTTGATTACTTTGAAAATTAAGAGCGAAAAACAGATATCATACAAATTTTGCTCTTATAATAATTAAAATTCGAAAAAAAAAATACAAATGTAGGGGCATAGCTCTGCAGCTGTAGTTGATATACATACAACAAATAGTAACAAAATGTTTTCAATAATGTTAATATCCAGAGAGGAAAATGAGGACAACGTTTGTATGAAAAGGCGATTTCGTGCGGGTCCTCCACTTTCGTCTTAATAAGTACTCATGGCGCGGTGGCTTATATCTCTGCAAATATATATATATATATATACTAGCTATATGCATAGTTTTTATATCGGTGTTTAGGAAACATGCCATTACTTGGAATTGAATGTAGTTAAGACTTTTTCACTAGTTTCTATTAAATATTTATTTCTGTAAAAATAATAATTCGTTAACCTACTAATAATCTCAGTATATAATGAAACCGTACTGATCTAAATATTTTGAAATATGATATAATTATTATAATATTTGGATTAATTTAGTCCATGGGCTCACCAACGTTTATGAAGTACTTAGGTCAGTCACTGAACATTTTACTAATTTTTTTCCATATTATAAAATATTTGTAAAATCAGAAGTCACTATTGAATTTCATATCCGCATTCTTTGCTCATGAGTCATGAGCCCCCAACCCACGCCCACAGCTATAAATGGTCCCCCGCGAAATAAGTAAGGTAAAAGTTTTCCTTTGTTTTTACAGGGAAACGAAAATCTCGAAAATAATAAAAAGGAATGTAATGAACGATTTTGAAATACCCACATCCCCCCCTCAATAGCTTCGGGGTGCGGCCATTCCCTAAAAATTAAAAATACCATCCATTATCACAAGAAATGGGTCAAGACATATAACGACTCTGTTAGCCACTAAATTCACATTAAATCTTTTCAGTTTGTATAAATTTATGGTCCAAACAATGACGCCACCTAAACGCCATAGGTACCCATATAATTACACCATCAACATTCCAGAATCACTTTGGGGAATAAATAACTAAAACAAGTAACTTTAAACTTTATTAAACCTGGGTTATAAAATTTCATATTAGTAACAGATTCAGATTACATTTTAAAATTTCAAATAGGCCTCATGACCTAATTCCAGTCCACATACCTAGCCTATGACAGTTGCTAGGGATGCTCAAAGAACGTGCCTTGTGTGAGACTAATTTCTGTTGTGGATGAGCGCCTGGGAAAATATCTTTAAAGTAACTTCGTTGTCGCCGGGAAATGTGTTGCGGTTATGCAGAAGTTAATGTTGAGTAACGGGTTTGTTATTACTTATTACTTTCGGGTTTACGTGTACCTATACTGGGGGCATGATAATTACGTTAGAACCCAGATCGATTGAGTGTATCGTGACTGTGTACCAACTGCATCCAAAGCTGTGCTTGCTTGTAGTTAAGAATCGTACAAACTTATTATTTAATATGACGCCGGCATTAGCATCGACTCTGCGTATATTCAAATATTTTTTTTAAATAATACGTAAAAGTATAAACTGAAATAGATGTCATATATTAAAGAAAATCGGCCAAGTGTGAGTCGGACTCGCGTTCCAAGGGTTCCGTACATTACACAATTTAAACAATGTATTTTTTATGTGAAATGTCTTTAAAAAACCCTCATTTAACCTCCAAAAGTGGCCCCGTGTTTTAAATTAATTTATTTACGTTACATGTTCATCTTTGGGTCACAAAATTACATATGTGTACCAAATTTTAACTTAATTGGTCCAGTAGTTTCGGAGAAAATAGGCTGTGATAAACGGACAGACAGACAGACGCACGAGTGATCCTATAAGGGTTCCGTTTTTTCCTTTTGAGGTATGGAACCCTAAAAAGTGACGAAACCCTCCAGTGGTGAAGGCCGGATTCGAACCGGCGTCTTTAGTAATCCGGGCTAACGCCTTAAACTCCTAGGCCACCCCGCCAAGGCGGAACCGGTCCCAATTTCTCGACTATATGCCATCTTACTAAGACTAGGCGTCTTTGACCAACTCTAAGGGCAAGCAGTACGTGCTTGCACTTTTTATTTATTTCATTGTACGACTGTCGGATTTATTGATTTATATATTCATGCCAAATTACAGCTTTCTAGCACTAACGATCAAGGAGCAAAAGCCTCGGACAGACAGACAGACGGACATGGCGAAACTATAAGGGTTCCTAGTTGACCACGGAACCCTAAAAATCGGCCCCCAGTGCCTTGAATTTTAGCCGTGATTATGGTTGATCAGTTTCAAACAAACAATCACGGTTAAAATTCGGATGACGACTAATTTCAATAGCCTCGCGTACTTTCCGCTGAATAGCATTTTTTTTTTCGCCAGCACGGTTACCTCATTAAAACGTATAAGCCATGCCATCTAGCTATCCCATCTCTCCTATACTACATACATAGGACCCCACAGGAGTGAAAAGTAATTTACATGCCCGGACTGTTCAAAGGCTCTATCCTTCGGCGAGCGTAAAACCTGTCTTAACTAAATAGCATCATTTGAGGACGGAAAATCGTCTTAATGTAGTATCTCCGGCGTAATAAATGTCCAATTTTATCTGTCACGCCCTTTATGTAAAAGTAGGTACAGGGGCAATCTATCTGTAATTTGGTTTCATTCAACTTTAGTTAAAGATTTGATGTGACTTGTATTGCATTCACAAGACGGTGTGAAACAGCAAATCATACAAGGATTTATAAACACTATGGTGATGAATTTAATCATCCATAAATAAATTATTAATTATTAATTTAGGTATTTACTTAAACATTGCTTATTTAAAACAGGCTTGTACATTTCTAAAGTAAAAATCCAAGCTTCAAATGTACAAAACAGCATAACAGGAATCAAGTAAGTGACTCGAGATATTGAAGGGTAGCCTGATATGATTACATATTCAGCCACTTGGCAGTTCCACTCTGATAGGCAACAGCTTCCAAAATAAGAGCTACATCATTTAGTTCTCGTTATTCATGCCTCCATCAGCCAGTCCCAGTCTTCGTCAGCACTCCCAGAATTCTCAAGGTCAAACGACCTTGCAGAGATAAATATGCATAAACATGCATATTTATCTCTTTTAAGCATAATTTCCTTAAATCGATAATATCAATCAATCAATCAAAATGTTTATTTCAGTCAAAAACCCATAGATGAAAATTACAAATTTAACTTAAAAATACATAAAATCAATTAAAAATTACATTTCAATACAATTTCATTAGTCAAATTAAAATTAAAATCACAATCACAATTAAAATTAAAGTTAAAATTAAAATCAAAATTTAAATTTAAATCAAAATTTAAATTACAATGAACTATTTACATTAATTTATATACCGTGCCTCTAGAACCCATATGTAGGTGTATTCCAGTGCCTCCAAAGTGTACCAGCCGGATTTTAAACCCTGGCTATACAAAGCTGATGATTGAATTCGAGTTCCAGTACGAGCGGATTTATTTGTGCATGTTTATACATAAATAACAACAAACATTGTTGTAGTTCTTATTCGTATTTAACCCCCGAACTACTGTGAATGTGAAGTAGCTGTTCATTACGCCCTGTAACTTGACACCAAACAACTCGCTCGCTCGAACTCGGTAACAACTTACGTATACGTGCTTTGAAAAGTTATTTGATTTATGCCCTGACGTAATGCCAGTAAAAAGGTTAAGTGAGATCAATATTCAGCTAAATGTGTGCGTAAAATGTTATACTTAAGAAAAGCATTCCACATCAGATTAACATCTGGCGGTCCGCGCGATTGTTTGCCACCATCGTGGTATAGAAAAAGCATCGGCCATTTATTACAAAAACATGGATTTGAATTGAAATACTGTTTAGCCTACATACTTCAAAAAGGAACAAATCCTCTATTCATAGGTTTTTGTGTTTGTTTATACCCCAACAAAAACATAAGTGTGAAATGAGAGCCAAGTTCAATACTAAGAATACGAGTATTGTAGCGAGACAGAATAATATTAGTATTCGCGAGGCGCGCGGATCCGAATACTTTCTCGCTCGCACACTACTACCTGTTGCGCTCTGTGGACCGACCGACCCGAGCGCGCGCGAAGATCTCCGAGCGGCGCACGGCACTGAATAAAAGGCGCTGCGCGGCCGCCGATAATCAGTTGTTAGCTAGCGGTCTAGCTTGGGAGACGGCATCAGCTATCCTCAAGGTAAACCAATAAATGAGCACGGGTCGAGAACGTCGCTACGTACCGCCCTAAGCTTCATACTCGGTTAACCTTTAGTCTAGCGGTGGACATCCCCTGAGGGATCGAGCAAGGAGTGAGAACGCCACAGCGTACCACTCTCCGCTCACATGTTATATATTTTGTAGCTAGGTACTTTACTTGTATGACTTGATTTTGTTCTAGTATAAGTTGCAACCAATAGAATACTGGTTTCCACTTGGCGTCTCATTCCATCCCTACAGTATGAGTCGTTGTTGACTCTGACTCGCCGACAAAAGAATTGAGATATATACATTATGGGTGCCAAGTTCTGTGATGTGTAGAAAATCCTCAAAATTCTTCCGACTTCACAAAACAGTTTGAAATGCTAAAATTTAAAATATGCTTGCATCAGCAGAACTCGACCTTGATAAAAATGTTGCTTAAATGTGACGTATTCAACCAAAAGGTACCACATTGTCGCTTGTTGATAAGGTTGATTTCTAATTGAAGCTATATGGAAATAGCGCCTTACTGACAAGCGACAAAAAGTACCCTTTTGGTTGAAAATGGCACAAATACTTGCTTAACAAACAAACGTGAAGCACGTATCGCTATGTGTTCTGTTCAAATGTCACTTTTCTGAATTTAAATGCTTAATTAGTTAATAACAAAATACAAACAAACTTTATGTACCTTAACTATACTTTCAATAAAAAAACAATCCGGTTGAGAAACAACGGAGCTCTGAGGTAACAAACATAAAAAAACATAAGACCGAATTGAGAAACTCGTCCTTTTGAAATTTTAAAGTCGGTTACAAATGTATATTTAATGCAAATAAAAATTATCAATTATCAATTAATTTTATGGCAGTTTAAAGGTGACGTTTTCAATGTAAGTGTTCAAGAAGACATTATTACAGAAATTATACAATAACAAAATTAACAAAGGCGGAAATTAATTAACATTTCGCGCAGTTTATTTCTCATTCTTAATTTCCTTAAAGTTTGGTTTCTGTCATCATTAGGTAGGTCAGAAACCAAATATTTATATTTGTGTGTATAATATTTGTTACGTGCCGTATAATGACGTTATTAATTGTAAAGTTTATCTGAATTAATTTACGCCACAAAGAGGTATTTTACCAAATAATTAGCGGTCTCTAAAGTTCAAAATCTTAGAAGAATTTTAATTAAGGTATTTTTCTTATGGTCAAAGGTGTAAAAATGAAAACGATGCGGCTTGTTAAGTCTGTCAGGTTAATATTTGCGGTAGGCGTATTCTGAGTATAATAACAGATTTTGAATTTGATTTGGATTTATTAAGGATTATAAATAAAATAAAGAACTATTGTAGGACAATCGCAACACAAATGAAATATAGCGATTAAATTTTTTGTATGTAATCTTCTCCTCGCTATTTTCTTTGTATTACAATTTATAGCATTGAAAACTAATTAATTAACTAAAAACAGGCATAGATGTCGTACCATAGGCATAGATGAACAACATTTGTACCAAAAAGGGCAAAAATGCATGAAACAAGCATTAAAACATTATAATCATACTTTAAGAAAGCCAAATTCAGTGTTTTTGTAAACATTTTTATTCTTTGACTTTGGCCATAGTTCCATTTGTATGAAAATCGTCACCGTCATGCGCTATAAATTATTTTTTTCCTACAAAAAAATGTATGAATGCCTCTTTGAAAATTATGTTTCCAGAATGAAGAATAACTGGGCAATATTGTCAAATTTTTTATTTAGCGTAAAACGCCACACTATGATTTAACAGCAAAAATGTCACAAAAAATTGCAAACATTTTCATTTTTTGCACAAAAATCATTTGTTTGTTTGAAAAGGTATAACAATTATTTCAAAAATGAATTCCTCGTCCCTAAATGATTCGAAAATGATATATAACTTGGCCTAGTTGCTAAGACCTGGACGAATTAGACCCCCTTTTTGGGGGGGTAGGCATGGTACGATCAGTTTATTCTCGTGGCTACCGGGGCAAATCAGCTTTTATTGACCTCAAAAGTGCATACTGTTCCATACATTTGCTGTCACTACTTACCCTACCACTAACGCTTTTTACAACGCTCAATAATTAAACAACAAAAATAAAACTACGTTTTAATGCACCACCCAGAACTTTATTCCAAATCTGTGGATTTCCATTCTTTACCTCTTTCCATAACTTGCGAGTCCTTGCTGAAGCAACAAAGGCTTGCATTGCTACAAAGGGCTCGTAATGCGTTCGGCTCTCGACTAAGAATGAACTATAGCCCAGGAGCCCGATGTTGATTATTACTTGGGTATTTTTAAATACGAACTTGAAGATCGTATTTAAAAATGCATCGTATAAAAATCACTTCAAAACCAAATCCGATTGGTAAATACGAATCGGGTTCCAAGACCAGGTGCTAAAAATACAATACCAAATTATATTTGTTAACATAAAAAAGTTACCAATAATCAAATTTTCATTGTGACTTTACTCTTAAGTTTGACTACTCAAATATAATAACATATTGTCTTTTCTAAAAAAATCTATTCGGTATCGGTTTGTGACAGGTGAAGATTATACCTATATGTCCTATCGTAGATTTATTCAACAAATTTGACAGTTAAATCCCTAGAAGGGAGAAAGGGGTAGGAGACCATTTGTGTGAAGACCATTTTTATCATTTAAAGGAGAAATTTGACACGGAGTGTTGTTGTGTTGTTTTTTAAAGGTGCAGTGAGTTCAGGTTCTTCTCCAAACACAGCTCACTGAGCACGGAGCGGACGGTCGTGCATGCCCGGGATCGTAAATATCATTGTTATTGAACTGTTTTTTTTATTATTGGGTGATATTAAATCAAAATATTGAAAATCTTTCCCATATAGTTAATTTTATTTTTGCGGTGCGCTTTTTTGTGCTTTTCAGTCACGAGCGCGTTTAGTGGACTGTATTTGACTGATTCTGCGGATGTAAAATAGTGAAAGGAAAAACAGAGGGGAAAATGGGAAATTCACACTCACTTACTTGAAAAATGTTCGTTTTGGGAATGCCGGCACGTGTGTTCCTTGCGATCACCACATGAGAGCTGACTTTTCACCAAGGCCTTGGACTTTTCTCGTTGTCTTCGACAAAATACTCATCACACACGTTCATTATACGGATTGTTCGATTAACACATAAATTACACAGATTTTTCTTGATTAGAGACGAGAGGATTCGACACGGAACGCTCAAATCGCCATATTGGATTGGAGACAATTGCTCCGCTAGATGTCGCTCGCAGCACGAGTGCGAGCGAAACAGCAATACACAAGAGTGTGAATATGAGGGAGCGGATGAGGTATAGGAGGATTTTTTAAGGGCGTACAAAATCTAATTATTTACTAAAACGAAACTTAACATCCCCCCGGGCTTGAAGGATTCCCTTCAAAAAAAAAAAATAGAAGTTTAATATAAAAATAGAAATAAATGAATACTAAGTACCCACCCAGTTATGCTTGACTTAACTATAAACTAAGTATCAATAAAAACAGTTAGTACTAATAAAGTTAACATAAATGAACTCTACTGAGTAGGCAGTGGGCATAACCGCACTATAGGTCGTTCCAATTTAACTCCTCGCGTTTGCACCTCCGCAACTCGTACGACTCCGTCTCGACCAGGAAAAACACGCGTTATAACGCCGATAGGCCATTGCAAGGGCGGTGCATTATTCACGTTGATAAGTACGACAGTTCCTACGGCTAATGGCTTAGCTGGAGTATTCCATTTTTCCCTGCTCTGCAAGTTGTGAAGGTATTCAGTTCGGAAACGCTTCCAAAAAGATTGGACAATTGAATCTAACAACGAATACCGGGTTAAAAGGTCCGTTCGTTCCTGACTCAAATCGGCTGCGGGTAAGTGCTGCAAGGGTGCAGTACATATGAAATGAGCGGGGGTCAAAGCAGTAGGTTCCGATGGATCGGAACTCAAAACGTAAAGAGGTCTACTGTTCAGCTGACTCTCGATCTGAATTGTCACCGTCAATAGTTCCTGATAAGTCAGAATTTGTTTGCCTATGACGCGGTAAAGATGTGTTTTAAAACTTTTAATATTACTTTCCCAAGCGCCTCCGAAGTGAGGTGCGTTGGGAGGGTTTAAGCGCCAAGTTATACGATGCTTTAAGAGCTCCTCGCGAAACATTTTGTAATAATCTTCGGTGTTAAGAAAAGAATAAAGTTCTTTAAAATAAGCCTTAGCGCCTACGAAGTTTGTTCCATGATCACTATATAACACCTGACACGGCCCACGGCGGGAAATAAATCTTTTGAAGGCATCTAAGAATGCCTCAGAACTGAGCGACGAGACGAGTTCAGTATGAACGGCCTTTGTCACCATACAGATGAAAAGACACAGCCATGCCTTTTGGCTTTTTGCCCCACGCTTTCTGACCATGGTAATGTTGAAAGGACCGGCATAATCTACCCCCGTATGCGTGAATGCTTTACTTTCATTAACGCGACACTCTGGCAGGTCTGCCATAGAAGGGAACGTATTGGTCGGATTGACTCTGAAACAAGCGTTACATTTGTGAAAGCGCTGTCTCACAATTCGACGTGCGGACAAAATCCAATATTTCTGTCTCAAAATAGAAAGCAAAAGGTGCGGGCCGGCGTGCAAGTTTTCGCGATGGAAAAAATCAATTAAAATTTCAATAAGGTGCCCTTTCTTGGGCAACACTGCGGGATGTTTACTACAATAATCCAGGGAAGAGTTGCCTAGACGTCCTCCCACTCGTAGAACGTCATCAGTGACAAAAGGAAATAACTTGCGAAGTGAGGGTGAGCATACCTTGCCATTTTTAATATTGCGTAAATCATCAGCAAATGAAGTTTGTTGAATGACCTTGACCACGAACAATTCTGCCGCGTCCAGGTCAGAGGCAGTGATTTCGCCGCCTCGAGGTAGTTTTTTGATGAATCTTAAGACATGGACAACTGATTTAAGAAACCGGTGCCATGAAGAAAACCTTTCACCCAACTCCAGAAGCCAGTGACTGCTGTTGCTTTCATTAGTAGCAACAAAAGAGACAACCTTTTCCTCAGAAAGTGCCTTAGCTGTGGGCGAGAACTTAGTTATAGGCCATTCGTTAACTGGTAAGGATGCCCAGGACGGACCGTTAAACCAGAGATTATGGTCCTTTAAGCGGGAGGGAAGTAGTCCACGAGACAAACAATCTGCCGGGTTCTCAGATCCGGACACATGATAGAAATGCTCCGGTGCGTAATTTGCCTGACATTGAGCGATGCGGTTGGCTACATATGTAGCGAACCTATGCGGTGACGAGTGCACCCAGCATAAAGCGACCTCTGAGTCTGAAAATGCGTAGACATCATCAATGCTGTGGCGTTCTGATAATGTGTCATGGACGACACGAAGCAGCTTTGACATTAAAACAACTGCACAAAGTTCCAGACGCGCAACAGTCACCGTCCTCACCGGTGTTACTTTCGAGCGGGAGCAAATTAAGCGTATGACGGGATGTTGATTGTCCGTAACGACGTGTGCGTAGATGACACAGCCATACGCCTTTTCACTTGCGTCAGCAAAAGCAATAAGCGTTACCTTTGAGGTTTTTTCAATGCCTAGATGTCGAGAAAATTTTATGTCAGAAATAAGAGGCAGCTCGCTGACAAACTGGTGCCATAAACATAAAATGTGCTGAGGTGGCAAATCATCCCAGCCTTGTTTCAACAGCCACAACTCCTTTATGAGGAGTTTCGAATAAAGAATAGCGGGCCCTACTAGGCCAAGAACGTCATACAAGCGGGCGGTGGCAGAAAGAATAGCTCGTTTCGTGCCTGTAAGCGGAGGAGGTGAGACAGTGAAAACGAACTCATCAGACCCAGGAAGCCATTGAAGGCCAAGTATCTTAAGAGAGCCGCTGTCGTCGAAAGAGACGGATTCAGGCTGGCGATGGGTTGCGGGAATGTGTTCTAGCAACTGAGGAGAGTTGCTAGTCCATTTAACTAAATCAAACCCACCAGCCTTGAATAGGCTAATTAACTGGGTCGCTGTCGTAACTGCTTCCTCGTGGGAAGAAGCAGAAGAAGCTAGATCGTCCATGTAAACGTCTCGTTCGAGGACATCGGCTGCGAGCGGGTACCTATCACGTTCGTCGCTAGCGAGCTGACGAAGTGTGCGCAATGCAAGGAATGGAGAAGATCGAAGACCGAAAGCGACACGGTTAAAACAGAAGGTATTTAGCGGTTCTTCGGGCGAAAAGCGATATAATATCCTTTGAAAGGAGCGGTGCGGAGGATGTACTTCGATACATAAGTACATTTGCCGAACATCGGCGAAAAAGGCAATGCGGAATATGCGGACGTTCAGAAGAATCTGAAAAATATCCGCCTGCAAGTTGCAACCAGTATGTAGAAGGTCATTCAAGGACAGACCGCTGTCCGTCTTACAACTTCCATCCAGTACTAAGCGCACTTTAGTAGTGCTTTTGTCGTTGCGAATTATCGGGTGATGCGGTAGATGGAAACCTGGACCGAGGAGCTCCTCAGGAGGAACCAGAGAAATAATTCCCTTATCCAAATAATCGAGAATAATCTCATTATAACTTTTATGAAGTTGCGGGTTGCGAGAAAACTTATTTTCGAGCATTAAAAATCTCTTTTTTGCGGTTAGAAAAGAATTGCCTAAAGCGTTAGGACTTTCTTTGAAAGGAAGGTCCACAGCGTAAGAACCATTATCGTTACGCGTTGTAGTTGTGGTAAATATTTGTTCACATGCCTGATTGTCAGGGCTTAAAAACCTTTTATTTGGAACTTCTTCTTGAGCCCAAAACTTTTCCAAACTTTCGTTAAGCGGTTCATGCGTGAACGCACAGAAGGCGCGCGTCTCGGAGTGTGGTGAGGACGGCCAATTGCTGTCTCCCATAATTATATAACCTAGAGTAGTCTCTATGGCTGCCGGTATGCCAACGTTGCGAATTTTGTGATCCCGTAAAATTTCGACAAAGAAATTGACACCTAAGAGCATTTCAATAGGTCCGGGTTCATTAAAGCTATCGTCTGCCAGAGGTAAATTTTCAAATAATTTTATTACCGATAAATCTAAGGACTCCTCCGGTAATTCTGACGTAATCCTTTCAATTACGAGCGGTTTTGCTGAGTAGACATGAGGATTGTCAAACCTAGAGCTAAACTTTACCGATGCAAGACCGAATATTTTTTCTGAAATATTTCCGATGCCTTTAACGTTCGAGTAACGATTTTTATTTGAAATTGGTAAAGATAAACGTTTGCAACAGTCAAGAGTAATATAATCCTTTTGCGATCCAGGATCAATCAAAACTCGCAAATATTCACCAGAAGCATGATTCGTTTCTAGAAGTTTAACTTTTGCCGTAGCTAAAAGGGTTAAACAGTCCGCGTCATCGTCATTAGATTCCGCCTCGCTGCTACAAGGCGCGTACGCTACATGGCTTAAAGTGGATCTAGTTTGCAAACTATTATCAACCGTATCTCCTTGAGCGCGCGGTTGCGTATCGTTTGTCGGTTTATGCACAGGTGTGCAAGCGAGTGCCGACGGCGGCACTAAACTGGAAGAACAGTTTTGCGGCGGCATTAAACTAGACTGTTTATTTACCGGCGAATTGAAATGAAGCAGTGTATGATGCCTAGATGCACACACACTGCAGGTTCGTTGAGAACTACAAGCGGACAGTTTATGTTTGTAACTAAGGCAATTATTACAAACTGAATTCGATTTTACGAATTTATACCTTTCATGCGGTGTCATTTTTGTAAAAACGGAACACTGATACAAATGTTCATGTTTATCGGTTTTACACAACTGACAAATTGGTGTCTGGGCGGGTCGACTGACAAAAGATTTGGTTTGGATGTTTTTTGGAGTAGGTAAACCTTTATCATGACTAGTAGGTTTAGACGCGTGAAAAGTTTGTTTTGACAGCGAGTGAGGTACGACCTTGGTCTGCTCTTTGATAAACTCAACAAGGTTAGCATAAGACGGGCACTTTTCTTTACGATAAAACATTTCGAATAATTTAACAGATTCCGAATCCAATCTTTGTAATGCGAGATGTAAAAAGAGGAAATCTGCCAAGTCGTTTAACTTGAGCGCCTTTAGCGCCCTTACAGATGCGTCGAATTTGCATAGAAAGGCATCCAAATTTGCTTCCGACCCGGTCGGTATAGTTTTAAAATTCAATAATTGATTAGCGTAGCCAATAGCCAGCGCGCGTTTATCCTCATATTTATCAATAAGAGCTTGCCATATAGTCATACTTGTTATGGCCATTTTTTGCCCGGATGCTGCACTTCATGATAAAAGCAAGCCGCTTTGCACAGTGCTAGTAGGGACCAAACTGAGTGATTTGACCTGCAGCAGCGCAAGTTTCACCCCATAGGAACAGAGATGGCGCCACTTCTTTAAAAAATATTTCAAAAAATTCTACAAGCTAAACCAATGAACCGATTTAAACGTTTAATATCTCAAATGAAAGCTCATTATATACATTACTTTTAAAAAAATACTCAAAAAATATATACTGATTACTTTCGACAAAAAACGGCATCTTAAGTTTTTTTTTTACTCGATTGATAGTTTTTACTTGGTTTCTCAAAAAAAAAGTATGAAACATGAATAGCTTAATGCTTGTATATATTACTGAATCAATAACAAGTATTATAAAAAAAACCCGACACCGACCTCTCATACTTCACGAAATATAAAAGTTTGAATGTGAGTGTAAATTTCTTCAAAATATATTTCAAAAAATTCTACAAGCTTAACTATTTGACCGATTTCAATGTTTAATATCTCAAATAAAAGCTCATTATATACATTACTTATAAAAAATACTCATAAAACATATACTAAACCCTTTTGGCAAAAAACGGCATCTTAAGTTTTTTTTCGTACTCGATTGATAGTTTTTACTTGATTTCTTAAAAAAAAAAAAATTATGGAACGAATAGTTTAATAAATATATATATAGTACTGAGTATATAAAAGTATTACAAAAAAACCCGACACCGATACCTTTCATTCTTCACGAAATATTTAAGTTCAATTATGCACGTTCTTACAAATAAATCCTTTAAAAAAAATCTTCAACCGCAGTAAGTGCACTGATTTTAATATGAAATGTGTCATATGAAAAGAAATCACCCAATTTATTTTAATAAATAAAAAATTTATAAATAAAAACTTAATAAAGTTTTTTCCTGGTGGTGAATTACAAAAAAAATATAACAAATCTAAAATTAGGAATTATTTTTATTTAAAGTGACTACATTTGTAAACAAAAAACTTAAATGTCCTCTTCGGGTTCATATTTCATATTTATTTATTGCAACCATGGTTTTATAGGTATTACAAATTCTTGGTAGTTCCACATGGACCCCGTGGGGGCATACCAATATTACATGCATACTTAGGATCTAATCTTAAATCTATGTGTATAATATAAAAGTAGGTCAATTTAGTAGTTTTTATACATATAAGCCGAATTGAATCAGATAATTTTCAGATAATTGTCAGTGTATTAAATACAAAAATAAACGGGCAACTAATTATTATTAGGTGATGTCAAATTATATGGTTCACCGGTAGATGTAAAACTGAAAAAGAATAGTCGTTTTGAAGTACTCGTACCATTCCAATACTACAAAATTACTGATCATACATGAACTGGTTGCTGTAGATTACTGTTGAATTATTTTTGTGCCTAGTTGATAACCATTAAACCTATAATTTTGTGCCAGACCTATAATTAGTGGTCAGCATGCAAAATAACCCTGGATTGAAAATTACATTAACTTACTTTTGATTTGTACAGCCACATTTGCATGATTTACACTGGGCTGTGCATGGCCAGCTGACGCGACGACACCCACAATGCATAGTTTCGCAGCCAGATTTGCAGCCACAATGGTCCAAGAGGCTTAATTGAGACCAAATCGCTGTAACTGCCGACCATTCCGGAGTCCATCCCCGAAAAGATGTACATGGTATGGAAACTTCTGGTTTCAGAGCGTTTCCCCATATATGGCCCTCTTGGTAAGCTACTCGAAGTGCATGTTTATAGAGAGCAGCTGATGTAGGTGGCAGGGTTGGCAGGTTCTAATTTCTCGGCCAAATCAGATTTGTTCCCTGAACGACGCCCTCCATTTACTGACAACGAAGGTGGACAAATTTGGTTTCCGTACTGGAAGAATTCGTTCAGATCAAGCTGCCTTTCTCTGGCCACTATAAAAAGACGGGAAAATAGGAGTATGTCAACTTTTAAGTTTTTGATTTTGTCAGTTGTCAGGTGTGTAACTACATATTTTAATTTTAGTATAAAGTTACCCTAGATTTGTGTTATTGTTTGGCCAAACGGAACACATAAACGTAAATGAAGTTCACAAATATTTGTTTGCTTCAAAAAACAAGCTTGTGACAAGCTTGCCACCTACATCAGCTGCTCTCTATAAACATGCACTTCGAGCGGCTTACCAAGCGGGCCACATATGGGGAAACGCTATGAAACCAGAAGTTTCCATACCATGTCCATCTTCTTGGGGATGGACTGAGGAAAAAGAGAGTTGGACTCCGGAATGGTCGGCAGTTACAGCGATTTGGTCGCAATTAAGCCTCTTGGACCATTGTGGCTGCAAATCTGGCTGCGAAACTATGCGTTGTGAGTGTCGTCGAGTCAGCTTACCATGCACAGCCCAGTGTAAATCATGCAAAGGTGGCTGTACAAATCAAAAGTAAGTTAATGTAATTTTCAATCCAGAGTTATTTTGCATGCTGACCACTGATTATAGGTCTGGCACAAAATTATAGGTTTAATGGTAATCAACTAGGCTTTGTGCCTAGTTCAGTAGTGTAGTAATAATTCAACAGTAAATCTACAGGCACAAAAAATATCCAACAGTAATCTACAGCAACCAGTTCATGTATGATCGGTGATTTTGTAGTATTGAAATGGTACGAGTACTTCTCAAAACGACTTTTTTTTCAGTTCTACATCTACCGGTGAACCCGAAAAGGACATTTAAGTTTTTTGTTTACAAATGTAGTCACTTTAAATAAAAATAATTCCTAATTTTAGATTTGTTATATTTTTTTGTAATTCAGCACCAGGAAAAAACTTTATTCAGTTTTTATTTATTAATTTTTTTATTTATTAAAATTAATTGGGTGATTTCTTTTCATATGACACATTTCATATTAAAATCAGTGCACTTACTGCGGTTGAAGATTTTTTTTAAAGGAATTATTTGTAAGAACGTGCATAATTGAACTTAAATATTTCGTGAAGAATGAAAGGTATCGGTGTCGGGTTTTTTTGTAATACTTTTATATACTCAGTACTATATATATATTTATTAAACTATTCATGTTCCATAATATTTTTTTTAAGAAATCAAGTAAAAACTATCAATCGAGTACGAAAAAAAACTTAAGATGCCGTTTTTTGCCAAAAGGGTTTAGTATATGTTTTATGAGTATTTTTTTATAAGTAATGTATATAATGAGCTTTTATTTGAGATATTAAACATTGAAATCGGTCAAATAGTTAAGCTTGTAGAATTTTTTGAAATATATTTTGAAGAAATTTACACTCACATTCAAACTTTTATATTTCGTGAAGTATGAGAGGTATCGGTGTCGGGTTTTTTTTATAATACTTGTTATTGATTCAGTAATATATACAAGCATTAAGCTATTCATGTTTCATACTTTTTTTTTGAGAAACCAAATAAAAACTATCAATCGAGTAAAAAAAAAAAAACTTAAGATGCCGTTTTTTGTCGAAAGTAATAAGTATATATTTTTTGAGTATTTTTTTAAAAGTAATGTATATAATCAGCTTTCATTTGAGATATTAAACATTTAAATCGGTTCATTGGTTTAGCTTGTAGAATTTTTTGAAATATTTTTTAAAGAAGTGGCGCCATCTCTGTTCCTAAGGGGTTGTTGCGCTGCTGCGGGTCAAATCACTCAGTTTGGTCCCTACTAGAACTGTGCAAAGCTGCTTGCTTTTATCATGAAGTGCAGCATTTTGTTCATAACAAGTATGACTAATATAATGAGATAGTTCTCACCTGTGGCCGGCAGTCCGGCACACACAGACTTCGCCTTGTCCGTCAATTTACCTACTAAAAACTGCACGCGTTCGCTGTCCGATAGACGCGGATTGTTATGAATGACACTTTTGAATTGCTCATAAAATAAAGGCCAATTCTGAATCTCACCGTTAAATGGTAACAATTCAATGGCGGGCAACTTATGTTTTACAGCATAAGATTGACTTTTTTGTACCTCATTCATATTATCCTTTATTTCAGCCTGCACGCGTTTTATTTGACAATACATCTCATCAAAAGCGATCAAAGGTTGATAATTAACTGTAGCGTTAGGTTTTTGTTGGATTAATCGCGAGTTCTAAGTGTCCAAGACACGTTCAAAATCAGACCGCAACTGGTCCAAAGCCGCGACATTATTCACAAACAAATTGCGTTGTATTTCATCTTGTTGCGCCTCAAGTGATAAGGTATAAATATTTTGTAAACGCGTAAAATACGCATTACGTTTACCTTCGAGGATGACAAGTTCAACGGTGATGGCTGCATCTTTATCCTCATCGGCCATGGTTAAAACTTGTTACTAAGCGGCAATTTACAACAAATATACCTACAGTAATTAATAATGACAGCGTACAGAAAGCGGCGGTAATTATTCAATACGGTACCAAATTAAACCTTAGTACAAATGAAATAAGAGCGAATTGAAATGCTAATATTATTTCGCGAAATTTAAACAACTAAGCATTGCAATTTATGAATTCACGTATTATAAACGACAAATACTCGATATGCAACTTAAGTATTTAAAGTGCGTAAAATTATTAAAATCAATGCGGTTTGCGGGAAGAAGGTCGTAACTGTATGCGATACAAGTTGCGCTTACGACCTTTTATGTGAACTATGCAGTCGAACAATCCAGAACGAACGAACCTTCAAGTTTCGGGTAGATGTGATATAACTATGCGAAATACTTGTGTTTGAGCGATATTAATGAAATCTCGAACAACTGCGTTTCGAATGATAAAACTACGTATAAATAACACTTACTTATAATGCCGATTTGCGGGAGCGAGAAACGAAATATCAAATTAGTTACCTGCGGTGCGGTATTGAGAAATGAATAAAAAAGGGACACGTTCATTATACGGATTGTTCGATTAACACATAAATTACACAGATTTTTCTTGATTAGAGACGAGAGGATTCGACACGGAACGCTCAAATCGCCATATTGGATTGGAGACAATTGCTCCGCTAGATGTCGCTCGCAGCACGAGTGCGAGCGAAACAGCAATACACAAGAGTGTGAATATGAGGGAGCGGATGAGGTATAGGAGGATTTTTTAAGGGCGTACAAAATCTAATTATTTACTAAAACGAAACTTAACAATTATTCTTAACAAAAAAAAGTAATCGATGAGTTCGATCACAAATAACATTACCCATCGTTAGCAATTTGCATGTTAATTAATAGCTTTTGTGCAAAAATAGTTACAAATTTAATGTTAATGGTGCGTAAGACCTGAATTCGTGTTTTTTTTTCAATAGAGAGAAAGTTGTTTAATTAGATTTCAAATCGATGAAGTGACTAGAAAAAGAGTTCAAGATTGCAATTCATAAGTATTTTTTGGTAACCGTATTATGAATATTATGGTTTATAAAAGTGCTACCTACTATATTTTAAAAACTGCTGACAGAACCCACTGCAAACTGCACCTGAATTGCATAATGAAATGATGAGTGTGTGTTCATGAAACTAGCTAAAAACGGGGTTTCATGAAAATATCACACGACTGTTTTAATATCATTATTAAATTGATATTGACGTTATTATTACGGAATAATTATGTTTTCACAGATAAGAAACTTGTTCTAACAAAATTGTTTATCTTGCTATGCTGGCCGTATTTTGCGGTTTGTCGGTAAAATATTAAATGTAAAAAAAAACTCAAAACGAAATAACCAAGTGAAAAAGTGCTTAGTATGTCAGGATCCCGGGCAAATAGAGTTGTGAGTAAACTTACGTTACATAGGAAGGTGACCGAGTTCGAGCTAAAGCTCCTCTTTTAAAGCGTATTTAAGTAGTGCTTTAGTACGGTTGTTTGGAAAGTAAGAAACCTATTATGTGAGCAGTTTATTTACGATTTAACTTATAATCTGGCGATCGGAATAAAAACCTTTACTAGATTTAGCGATAAATAAAACAGTGTTTTAATTATTTTGAATTGTGTTATTAGTGAAAATACTAATACATACTTAGATTATATTTATTTCTAGCCAAATGCCTATTACAAATATCAATACATTTTTTTTATTAGTAATCAAAATAAGTAGAACTTTGTGAGAGAAGACTTCACACATGTCGCTCATGACATGAATATCCGTGTTTAATTTATGTCATGTGTCATAGTTTAGTCTTGCTGAGGTATCTGTCGTAGTCTTGTGAAATCGCCGGGTTGATTGCTGTAACAACGTTTACTCCATTTTTTTCCTTAGCCTCTATGTTTTCTGGCCCAGGTTTCTTCGGGCCTGTGGAGAAAAGAACCAATTTTGGTACCATTTATTATACTCTGCTTTCCACTCGTAACATAACAAAAATATACAAATACTAAAATGGAAACAATAGATGCCTACACGTGATTGAAGTTTTGAAAAACATGGTTGAGGAAAATATTGAATTTGGTCTCTTTTCCTTTTTTGCACTAAGTATTAACAATGAAATACAGACATAATACTTATAGACACACAAAAACCAGCTGAAACTACTATCAGGTTCATCAAATGTTTTTGTTTCAAGACTTTCAAGTATGAAAGTGTCAGCAGGCTAGCGGAGCAGAAATGAACATTGAAAAGGGAACAAAGGTCGTTTTTTTCTCTCCGCAGGGCAAAAAAGGCGGTTTATGGACACGGAATGTAACTTTTTGATAATATTTTATGACTTGTGATGTTGCTATCATGTTTACGCCCGCAGCGCACTGCATGTAGGCATTCGTCACTCTCCTATGTCCGGGTAATATTTCAAGTAATGTGATGACTAAGAAACGAATTAATTCCTAAAGGGTAAAAATGAAGTAGAACATTTTAGAATTTACTTCTACGGGGATTAAGTCGCGGGCGGAGGCTTGCAAAAAGGACAATACTAAAATGAACAACACAACCATAAAAACATACCTCCTCCCATTGCAAGTTTGATGAGCATAGAGAAGGGCGAATCGATCAACACGGTTACTATGAACCCGCTAATCAGTGCTGAAGAGAAGTCACCCAGGAATCTGAAAAACTGTTGAGAGATCCAATAAAATACTTTTAAAATATTGTTTTGAGTTTTTTTTTCCGAGTGATTTGTACACAGGCAATACTAATATTTCTTAGAAAAAAAACTCACAAACAACAAGACAATTCCAACAAACCCAAAAAAAAAGATCAGCTCGATGGTACGATAATAATGCACAGTCACCCAACTTACATTATGTAGTTATGAGTAACTTTAAGCTCAATCGAGTAATGGGAAGTGGGTCTATTTGCAAGATTTGACCCCAACATACACCCACTGCATGTTAAATAAACATAAAAGGGACATATCATTTCTAAAAATGTAAATCTTTTTTTTTTTTGAGGTACTTAGGTATATGCCAATGGGTTGTCATTTGTATTTCAAGATTGCTGACATTTTGAAAATTGTATGTTGACCCCGTTAGACCCGAGAAATTTTTCGTGTCATAATTTTATACAATTTTTATTGTGGGGTTCAGTCAACAACAGATATACAACAAGTTCAGTTATATTTCCATAATGAAGACTAGTTCTTGGGCGACTTTTTATACTTAAAAATTCAAATTTAATAGTTTTTGTAGTTCTTTATAGGATTATCACAGAGACGCATGTTATTTTAGCGACGTCAAAAGTTTACATTACAGTTACATTGTGGTTTAAAAAATTGACTGACTAAAGTTGCATATTAGCAGAATCTGTCATCGCTCAGTATTCCTTTGGCACCAGGAAAAAAATCTTGTATGGTTATTTCAAAATCGCTAAACAAAAAATGGCATTTGCGAAAACGAGCCGTGTGCGTGTGTGTGAGTGATCCTATTTATCATTAAATGAAAATTTGTACACGAGATCAGAAACAGTTAAAGCACACATTGTAATAAAGAGTGACGGTCTAGTTACCAGTTTTCTCTATTCTAAAAAAAAATCAGTTTGCGCTAGTAAGTAAGTTAGGTTTATATTAAAGGTTACTTACGTAGCGAACAGGTGTAAAGTGAGCCGGAGACACCGATGTGGCATTGACTACATGCATAATTGGGTAGTGGAAGATGTACATCGCGAAGGAGATCCGAGCTGGCAATTTCCACATATGCAATGACAGGAACCAGTTGATGGGCCCTGCGAGCCAACAATAGATTTATTTTACAAGGGGGCAAAGTTATTGTTTAACCTCTAGTGCTAATATTGATACCTGAGCAAGCAAAATTGAACCACGAGGGTAGCGAGTGTTTCGAAGAATTGAATTTTAAGCGTTGCGAGGGTTTCAAGGCACGAGGGTTAAACAAAATTTGCCACCGAGTGAAACACAAAATTACCACACCAACACAAGGAAATTACTAACTGTAAAATATCAAACAAAATGAAGATGAATGTTATTAAATATTTATCATTATAAATCATATTAAACATATTAATAACGGGTCACTCACGTATTTTAAGTCGAAAAACGCTCGACATGTTTCACTCCGTACCGAGAAGTGTCATCAGGAGCTTGCGTTGGCGGTGACCCGGTCCCGTTATTATACTGACCAGCACAGGGATGATCCCCGCTGACGCACAGTTATTACGAATCTCGGAAATAAGTTAAACTGGGCCTTAGCTTACTGTCAACTACAAAACGTTTTGTGTACATCTCAAGTAGACGAAATGTTAACCATATGCACCACTAATCACCTTGTTTTGTTAAAAGTGTATCGGCCGATTTTATTTTACTGTATGTTTAAATACCCTCTATGTTATTAGTTCTTTCGCTAATTTCATGCAAAATAAATGTATTTGTGTAGTTTTAAGTTCTCATGTAAGTGAATTGTCAAATTCTTAGTGAGAATAAAGAATCTTAAACAAAATCAAGCGTCTACACGCTCAATCAATCGTCAATCAATCAATCAATCAATCGTTCAATCGTCTTTTATGCGATCAGGCGAAAGCGGGTCGCATCTATCCTAAATCGCATCCGACGCAGCGACAACGGGATACTGAAGGTCATCGCCGATAGACCCGATAGTTCCATCCTGTGTGCATGGGTCAAAACTATTAAGTAAAATACATATATATCGACATTTGTTATGCGTGTATCTGTTGCTCTTTTGACATGAAATCATTATTTATATGAATTTAAATTAAGAAAAAAAAGGTAAATTATTGACATTCTAATTATTATTCTAGTCTATATTATTCTGAATCTGACATATTAATTATTATTATTGTATTCATTATTTAAATTTATTGGATTTTGATTTTATTGTTGAAAGTTTTGTTTTTATTTTTAATGTATTTACTAACACATAGCTATAACGATGGTACTAACAATATTGTATGGAATCTTGAATGTTCTGAAATAAAGTTTTTTTTTAAACCTAAATATGTCTGTGTCTCACGGAAGTTTTGTTATTCAAAATCATCATTTAAAAGTCAATACCAGCAAATATAAGAAAACAACTCAAAATTTGCTTTTGATTACTTTGCCTCCCATGTGGATAAAATGCAACTTTCTCATCAGTTTTTTAACAATCAAGAGAGCCTTTACCAGCTCGTGTGGTGAAAACAATTATAACTGTAATAGGATTGATACGTTGGTGACCTATCAAACAGAACATCTCAATTATGAACCCAGGCTCGTATCTATGAGTTTTTTTATGTCTGTGCGAAATAACCTGAGTGCAGGTTTTATTCAAAAATCTAATCATAAATATTGCACATCATACTAACCTCCGTAACCATGAGTGCATGCAAATATCATCCAACCGAGGCATGCTGCCCATCCTGGTCTGGAGAAGGAGTTGATAACGCCGTCCAAGAAGGGACTGTCCCAGTCCATCTGGAGAATAGGGTATGCGGAGTAAATGATACCAGCCGATACCGCAAAGGCACAGGCCCATCCTAATGCCACGAACAACTGAAACAACACATAAAAGTTAGTTAACTGATTGCCTATGATTGACTTTATAACCTAAAGTAAAAAATTGTGCGCATGCAATTTCACAAATAACGATTCACAACTCGTCATTTTACAAAACAATAAAGTAACCATTTTACAAAGTAAGTAGGTATGTTATAAACTTATATAAGGGTTCCGTTTATTCCTTTTGAGGTACGGAATCCTAAAAACACCGACTTTAATCTTTAGGGTTCCGTACCCAAAGGGTAAAAACGGGATGCTATTACTAAGACTCCAATGTCCGTCTGTCCATCTGTCTGTCACCAGGCTGTATCTCATGAACCGTGATAGCTAATAGACAGCTGAAATTTTAACAGGTGATGTATTTTTATTGCCGCTATAACAACAAATACTAAAACGCACGGAACCCTGAGTGGGCGAGTCCGATTCGCATTTTTTTTATAGTCAGCAAACTAGCAGACGAGACGCCCTATAGGAATCATATATCGTCGCCCATGGACATAAGCAACATCACAGGAGCCACTTAAGCATTGCCGACCCTTGAGAACCCTAAATACCCGCTTCTTGAAGAATCCCATGTCATAGCACAAAGGAAATACTTGTCCGGTTTTTATTTTTAACCGACTTCCAAATCTCAAAAGGAGGAGGTTATTATTTGGCAAATAAATGGAAATTGACAGTGAGCGGTATAATTATTATGCCATTCGAAGGATAAGGACATTTTTGACTGGAGATTTTTCATTCTTTGTAAGTTACTACTAATAACATTATTATTAGTATCTCATATAAACACACGGGTACATACATCCCGGTCATTTGATAGTCGTGCGTGGGAATACAGATCTAACACGTAGAGGCCCTTTGGAGAAGTTTGCTGTTATGTAATACACCTGCTAGAACCCATTCACAAATAGATGCCCGTAAATTATATCCCTAAATAGAATAGAATATAATTATTAAATACACTGGAAAACACTATGGTGTTGAAGTTTGGCTGGTCAAAAGATTGGGCTATTGCTAAGAGATCCGGACAACTGCCATAACAATGTCTGTACACGTTATCGAGGCAGGCGGTGACTCGCCGAGTCGCCACTGACTAGATGGGCCCCTGAAACTGCCGTCGTAAAGACTAGGAGCAGCTTACGAGGAGAGGAGCAACTTACAGTCCGACATTTGTTTAGCGACTTTTAAACTTGTGTTTTGACTATCACATTTTAAAGTTTATTCTAAGACGCAATGATAGCGTACATTCATAATAATATATACTTAATTTGAAAAAGAGAAAAAATAAAGAGAAGAAATAAAGTTTTTTTTTTATTATTTATAATATTAACAGGGGTTAGCAGAGATTATGATTATATACATATCTGATGACACTCTTACCTTAGGCAAGTGAACTTTTTTGCCTTTAAAAACAGCGAGAAGATAGCCATACAGCATTCCGACAAAAAAAGGAGAGCATCTTGTTAATGTGTTCACGTAATAGTACAACATATAGTTAAGGTACGCATCAGGATCTACAGCAGCACGTCTGAAAATATATGTTTTTATTTATTTAAATTTATGCAGCAAGCAATCAAAATTTAAAAAGAGAGGTACCTAAACAAATGCTTATTCTATAGGTAAAGCTTCATTTTATACCAAAAAATATGTTACGTAATCCTACAGTCCACGTTTAAACGAATTTTAGAAGATATTTAAACATCTATGACGTAGGTACTTGTATTATGCTATTTACGGTTGTTATAAGATGAGTAATCAATGTCGAACGCCTAAGCTGTGCATGTAGAAGTCAGATAGATTAAAGTTGGTAAATACAGTAAAATGTGCCAACTTTACTTTGCTCCTCACTGGGTAATTGTGTTCTAGCGGTTGTTTCACAACACACCCTCATTTAAGTGTTACAACATGATAGTAGTGATAGTCTATTTTAAATCGGCATATATATTAAGATCTCTGAATATAATAATTAAAAATATAAATTTCAATTTATAATTTTGAAGCAAACTCTGGAGCTAAATAGATACATTTACTCTGGTACATTTTACAGTACCTAATAGTAAATACAAAAACATAATTTGAGGATATTATTATCGAAAGCACTATTTCACTATTAACTTACGCTGGTATTATAGGTGCTGGCTGGAACTCGTTTAAATAATTATACGTTGTAGACGCCGCCAACACGATTAACATGGCCAGACTCAAGGCAGTCCAGGCGGCTCTTCTTTTTCCAAGCACCCAAAACAATATAAGGGGTGAAATAATATGCATCTGGATGTCAACAGCAAGGTACCATGTTGGGCTGATACACTGAAATATAACATACATACTTACATTACAAGGTTTAGAAGGTCGTTTTTAGTGATGTATATGTTGTTCTAAGTTAGGTTTAATTCTTGTAGTTTTTTTTAAATAGTAGTTACTTATTTCTCTGGACGTATGTTAATAAGGTTCTACTGCACTTTAATATAGGACAGAATATAGGACAGAAATGTTTAATAAGAAATAATACATCAAGTGCAAATGGAACTTATTATGAATACTTACATATTTGCCGTATTCCTCACCAACACTAGTAATATTTGTCCTTATCAGGATTTGAACCACGGACCATTCAGCTCACCATATTTATATGACCAATAATAATACGACATTTAAGTATGTACCTACATTAAATGGCACACTAATATAATTTTTTTCAAACGCAAAAGATATTAATCGTATTAAATTAATATAGATAAATGAATCCAAAATATACATATAATATATATACGAAAGTAAAAGTAAAAAAAATAACCATCCTTACCACGACTGCGCGGTGTCTAACTGACATATTCACTAACGTCTTCGAAACTTACTTTCTATATAGTACATCTCGCTGCATGCATATAATATAAAGTAAAGGATGACTCACGTTAGACCGGGCCGTGACCGGGCCGGAGCTTCCGGCGCTTCGTTTTCTATGGAAAGCATCACGTGATCACCTGGGATGTCATAGAAAAGTAAGCGCCGGAAGCTCCGGCCCGGTCACGGCCCGGTCTAACGTGAGTCATCCTTTAGTCACGCACACGCTAGCTTATATTATTATGTCAGTATCAAACTGGTGGTAGAGGTACAGTATCCTAGAGTAAAAACAAACTAGCGTCTCAATTTTTTCGCCAATTTTTTTTAAAAGAAATAGATCCAATTCGGGGATCAGTTAATATAAATAAATTAGAAATATTTACAATTATTTCAGGCGGAGAAATAGGACAATATTTTTCCATTTGTTTCCCTAGTTGCTCTTGGGACGCGGACAAAGAGAAATTATGCCACTTCAACCCTACACTTTTACTTTCAACCCGCTTCATGACCCACTTTCGGAGCACGAGAAGGGCATTTTTTTATGTGTTTTATGAATCTACGAGAACTTACCATACCATCAGGAATGATTAAATTCTGGCCATGGATCAAAGTAGCCCACCAATATTGCCTGCACCTGTGCACTTTAAAAGCAAAGACGTCATTCCATCGTGGTCCATCAGACATGTGGTTAAATAATGTCGCTTGGAGGAAAACGCCGGCAGCCAATACCGGAAACAACCGTAAGAGCCGATGGAGATAGTATAAGTGGATTTTTCTGATAAGGCCCACTGAAAAATAATATTTGTTAAGAATACTATGTTGCTTATGTTTATTAATTTTGTTGCCTAAAATAGAATAATTAACTTACTGCTACTCATCTTTCTGACTGTGGTATACACAGTTAGTAGTCCACTCAGCATGAAGAATGTGTCCACTGTGATTGGCGCCGCCATAATCCAAATCGCAGAAAATGAGGTCATCCACTGTTAATGTAAAAACTATTTATCAAAATTAATTTAAACAATCGATTTGTAGTGCACCTAAGCAATGAAAGAGTTAACTCCCGAACTAATTTCAGCCTTAAGTACTTTAAAGTACAATAAAGAAAACCAATAAAACATCCTAATTTAGGTATTATGAATCAAACTCATCTTAGTATACATACAATATATTGTCCTTGTCTGCGCTCAGTAAAGTGTTCATTATAATTTTAGTTTGTTTGACAAGTGACATAATAAAAAAATGAGCACATAATCATTTATTTATTTTATTCATTGCACAGTAAAAAAACATTGACAAAAGGCGGCCTTAATGCCTTACGGCATTCTCTACCGGTCAACCTTTCAGTCAATCATTATAAGCTATAAGAAATATTCCTAGAACTCCCTACAGAATATTCCTAGAGCTACCCACGATCTATCGGTAGTAGTTAAACTATACAAAATATAAATAATGGACTGAACGCCAAAGCAATACAAATCAATGTTTAAATATGTGTACCTCAAAGAAATCTGTTCGATTAACGAAGGGCGCATTTAAATGTGTAGAATACGAATGACCTAGTATAACCCACATCATGGCGAGGGACCTGATGCCGTCCACGCATTCCAAAGCACCGGGCACAGAGTTGAATGTGAGCAAGCGTCGAGTGTTTGTGTACACTGAGAAGGATTTCCCAAGAACACTTGCTTTTTTAAGATCTGTAAAATTATCACATTACATTGAATTATATTTCGTGTCTGTTTACGAGTTCTTTTGTAATTTTAGACACTCGTATTATAAAAAGCATATGACACCATTTCTAGTAATTTAATACTTTATCAATAAAACATGATAAGATTATTCTGGTGTTACAAATACCTATACTCATATCGTACAAATATTTTCTATATAAGACGGTAATCAATATAATAACAAATGGTATGCGAAGCCTTTTTACAGAATTTCGTAGCCAAAACGGCAAAAAAGAATATCTGATATTTTCGTCATGTTTCTCTGTCCGTAGTGTCATAAGACATATTATAATGAAATTCAGATTGTATAAGTTATTAAAATGTATGGTTCAAAAATATTTTAAAGGGCACCTCATACATAAATATTATGACTAAAATGTCGAAATAATTGTTTTGCTAATATCAACATATGGTACTTTATTGGATATGCTGTTTTAAATTAACTATCTGATAATTATTATCAACAAAAAAAATACTAAGCCGATATTTTTGAAGTAATTGCTCCTTAAGTGTAAAAAAATGTAAAACAGTGGCGTCAGAACTATATACATACGCGTAGCTAGTAAAATTAAACAATAAAATCAGAACTTATCACACAAAAATTGACCGTGATCATTCCTTTATGCCATTTAACACCTACCTACGTCATATAGACATAGGAATCCGCGGGGAAAAATTGTTTGACAAGTAGGGACTTCCTATATCGATAAACTCAACTATCGATGCTAGTTCTATATATTAGTGATCACTCAAGGGTTTGCTTGTAAAAATATGTTTTTATTAAGAGTAAAAAATAATAATAATAACTCAATACTCTTTTTCGTTTTTAAAATAGTTACTTACGATACAAGTGCGAAAAAGAGGAAATTCGAAACGAGTGGCGATAAATTAAAACACGACCGCAGGGAGTGTTTTAAATCGACACGAGTTGCGAATTACCTATAGAATGCACTCGTGTATTGTACAACGTTTTACAGTACAATGGCCCTTTAAACTTTAGACATTGCACGAAAAGTGCTCTTTTATGCACTAGTGCGAGAAAGAAGCACCATATGTACAGTAAACAATTTTATAATTTTACTCGTCCCAATTTTTTTCTTCGTGAATGTCCCTTTTACTATTGTTAAAGTAAACGGCCAGAATTTGTTCCATATTTTCGAGAGTTAAGCGTCTCCGTCTTGGCTGATAAATTCATTTCAGGTGGCTAAATGACTTTTCAATTTCTGTTGAGGTTATAGGGGCATAACAAAATTTCATAAAGTGATCTACTGTACTTAGACTATTCTTCGGTTGTAAAATGACTTCTTCACTTTCTTGTAGCATAATATTTTTTTCCATAGTGTCGTACCCGGAGTTTTTGTTAAAAACATTTTTTAAATTTATTGTAAATAATTTTTCCCTTATCGTCCAAATATATTTTAGATAATATAGACTGTACTTTTTTTACTATTCGTACAGTAGTCTAGCGACAGATATGGTGATTGTAATTTTTTTATAGGCTTGAATAATATTTAGATTTTCGACAATGAACTGCAATGCTATGTTGAATAATAGAACAAAAAAAACCGGCCAAGTACGAGTCGGACAAAAAGCAAAAAAATCACGTTTGTTGTATGGGAGCCCCATTTAAATATTTATATTATTTTGTTTTTGTATTTGTTGTTATAGCGGCAACAGAAATACATCATCTGTGAAAATTTCAACTGTCTAGCTATCACGGTTCATGAGATACAGCCTGGTGACAGACAGACGGACGGACGGACAGACGGACAGCGGAGTCTTAGTAATAGGGTCCCGTTTTTACCCTTTGGGTACGGAACCCTAAAAACACACAATGTTGGGGGCGATCACTAGTATATAGAACGAGCACCGATAATTTAATTTGTCGATACAGGAAGTCCCTCACCTGTCAACAAAATTTGTCCCGCGGATTCCTATGTCATATCTAAATTGCAATTTGACGTTATTTCTTTATTGGAACTTGAACAATCAAGCCTTACCATTGATATTGTTATCAATGCTGATAAAACAGACAAAACAATGATTAGTAACTAGATATAAACTTTGATTTGGATATGGTAATCATGGACTTAAGCCCTATTTATCATTAAGCCTAAATTGACTAATTAAAATTAAACAAATTAGGATTTTATTGTATGTGTTGTGTACCTAGTCGTATGTGCAAGGCGAATCATGATTGAGTGTGTATTTCTATTTTTCTATAATTAATTTGTAAAATCAGCAGCAGAAAACATAGCTAAGCAGCTCGCAGCGGTGAGATGTTCAAAATATGCTTTATTCTCTTAGCGCCACTTGCACTATTTCACTTACCCGGGGTTAACCGGTTAAACCTAGAGTTACCATGTTAACAGTACAATTTGACACTGGGTTAACGGTTTTACCGCTTAACCCCGGGTTAGTGGGATGGTGCAATTGGGCCTTGGCAATATTTTAAGTCGTGTTAAGATCTTTTGACCACCACGCTGGCTTAGCAATTTCTGCTGCTGACTGGATATATCCCATGTATGTATGTTTGTATTCCAATTTGGAGATGTTAATAAATTCGTTTTTATGTATGATTCGTGTGACAAAAGCTACATATATTTTCAATCGGCTTTAAAATAAGATGAAGAGAGATTATATTATAGCTTACTTATACTATAGATTTTTTTAGAGATTATTTATGCTCCGAGATCTTGCCCAAAAACGCACAAAGAGGCACAATCCACCGCTGACGACATGGCTTCCTACTACAACTGCCACAAATGCGGTCACAAATGCCGGTTCCGCATTAGCTTATATAGCCACGAGAGACGTTGTCCCTCGCATACAGACGTTGCATATATCATCTGTCAACTAGGAGCATATAACCAAAACGGAGACGCCGCGTCTGTAATTTTCTCTATAAAAAAGACTGCCGATTTTTGCGGGGGAGGGGAACATCAATTGTATACGTAAAAATAGCCATGTCAGATAAACGTCAGTCCATACATTGTGTATGACCATTGGCCGACTATTTTCGACAGAGGGGAACGCCTGTTAATGGCTATCATTCCGTTTGGATATATCCTCCTAGTCTGTCAAGATGTTAAAGGCCTCATGATGATGATGCTACAGAACCTAAGCTAATCTTACCTCCTTTAAGTATATGAGTATAATATAGATCGTAGCCCGTGCAGAGTATAGTTAATAGGATAATGAAGCCGAAAACACCCCTGAAATTAAATAAAACCTCATAAGAAAAGTTGAACAATATTCTGTCGTATGGATATGGCGTTATGCCCAGTATGTTACTCGCATTTATAATTAGAAATAAGAAGACACAAAAAAGACCTCGTGGTAACTTTTAGTCGAACAAATGCAAAATTTGTATTCCATTCGTTTTTCGACTAGACATAAAGGTATCGACTTTTATAGAATCATAGTTTATTAAAAAAAAAAAACATTTTTTTAATCTTTTGGAAATCTTCACATTATCAGCGTTTTTTAGGGTTCCGTACCTCAAAAGAAAAAAACTGTCTGTCTGTCTGTCCGTCTGTTACAGCCCATTTTATTCAAAACGAATGGACCCATTAAGTTGAAATTTGGTACACATATGTAAGCTTGTAACCCAAAGACGGATATGTAACGTAAACAAATGAATTTCAAACATGGGGGCTACTTTTGGGAATGAGAATTTTTTTGAACTATATCGTATTACATAGTTACATATCAAATGAAAGAGCTCATTTTGAGAATCTTAAATACGTTTTTTTTGTAATTTTAAAATAAATAGTTTAGAAATTATTTAAGATTTAAGAAAATAGCCAAAAATGACCATTCCTTCCTTTATCTCCGAAACTATAAGGTCTAAAATTTTGAAACAAATACTCAAAATAGTTACCTATAGATGACAGGAAAACCTATTAGAAATGTGCAGTCAAGCGTGACTCGGGATTAATTACTTAGTTTTTGACCCGACCCTACGGGTTTTGAATTAAAGACTTACGTTTCACATAAAAAAATACATTGTTAAAAATTGTGTAATGTACGGAACCCTTGGAACGCGAGTCCGACTCGCACTTGGCCGGTTTTTTTCTCTTGCGAGTTCGACTAATTATTGTAAGTTGTTAATTATAAGGTAATAAATATAATAAATGTGATAAGATTTCATTCAATACTAGCGACCCGCCCCGGCTTCGCACGGGTAGTTCAACTAATTTACACAAAACCTTTACAAATTATACATATAAACATTCCTCTTGAATCACTCTATCTATTAAGAAAACCGCATCAAAATCCGTTGCGTAGTTTAAAGATCTAAGCATACATAGGGACAGACTGACAGACAGCGGAAAGCGACTTTGTATTATATTATGTAGTGATGTAATGCAGTTTACACAATAGAAGTGTCACACTCACATTGCAGCATAATCCCCAGGTACAAATGGCTTATCATTTTTCAGGCGACAGAATTCCTCAGTAAACTCTAAACCCACAGCCGTGGTGTTAATTAGAACTTTATCGAAAAACTGCTTAGGCGTACAAGCTTTCGGAAGGCACACTGCTAATCTAAATGCTTCACCAGCCAAGGCACTATCTTCTGCAACCCTGTGAAAAATAAATCATTTTTCAAACAAACCCCTCGTCGACTGAATCTCATTGTTAAATCTCATTTATAATCAAATAGGAAGTCGCTTTCTTGCTTTCTTTATATCTTAAATAGCTTTTACTTTCCAGTGCTATTTTAAACTAGCTTATATGCCCGCGACTTTATCTGCGTGGAATGATAATGGTGATTGATATAATAGTACATTACAACAGAGGCTGGAAAGTAAGGGGTTGCCGGCCGAATACACATAGAACGAATAGTTATGAGGCCGAAAACCCCTTTTCACGCCGAAGGTATGTACAGTACTTTTCTCAAATATGCAATGAAATAATAATAAAATGATGATGATGATGAGGTTTGTTTCATGTCGATAGGGGAAGGGAGGATATATATTTAGTATTATTTATTGAGTATAAATAATACTGAATAATATATAAGATAAATTACCTCACCTTATTAAATCCATGTCTGTTCCAATGTTCTGACTGTATTTGGCTGACTCCGCCCGAACTTTTCGAAGATTTCTCATCATATTCCTGTGTAGTCTGGTATTTGGCAAAAGCTCCGGCCAAGGAAATTCTGGCCATTCTTCTGGCCATTCCTCTGGCCACTCCGGCCATTCAGGTAGAGTTGGCAGATCAAAATCGTCTTGCGTCATGGGAACATTAATCATACAATATTTTCCTTGTATATCTGATGTTTCCAAATTGGCGCTGATTTCTATACACTGATGATAGTTCCCGAAATCCACAAAATTACCTTTAAATATACCTCGTGGGGGTCTTATACCAGCATCAAGAACTGAAAGGCGACAAAATAAAATTTCACCTACCTGTTGTCATACTTCGTTAATTAAATATTTAAATTCGATTTAAATAGTTAAATATATTATGGACCCCTATTTATAGAGCCAAATATTTGCATTATATATGCTTCATAACCACAAGGCAGTGTCTATTAAATATCTATCGTTAGAATAATTATATTACAGATTTTATTGACTACCCATGCCATCGTTTTAAACTGTTTGGATTTATTACTAAAACAATTTGGCATTCTATTCATTATAGTATTTACTATGTATATGAAAGCCTTGCGGTGTCTACAGTACCGATATAGAATTTAGGCAGGAAAAGTATGTACCAGACGACATAACGATTGGCAAAACGTGGACTTATCTATCATGGCGACTAAAATAATATACGATTTTATATTACAAAGCCATAAAATGTCTACCTATAGGTTATAAACAGTAGGTAGGTAGGTAGTAGTGAGGTACCTACATTTATATGTATACCTATATTGTTGATTATTGATTTATTAAATTAAATTTGTATTTTTACGCATTGCACGAATAGTGCACTGAAGTTGAATAGGAGACGGAACATTCATGTCGTCTTTAGAACAAGGATTAAATTAACTGTTTAATGTTTCTGGTTACAATAAATAGAAGTTCTTATTGTGCACGCACACCAGCTAATTTTAAGAACTGAATGTTGATGATTATGTCAGGATAATCATTATAATTTTATTGACTGTTTATTTTTTCAACGAATTTTTGTTTCCTAACATAAAACCCATGACGCTCCCAATTATTAATTTGGCGTTATCGATATACGGTTGTATGTATAGGGAATCTTTCTTTATTTACTTTAAACCACAATTAGAATATATATATTTACAAATTCTGATGTGAAAGTCGCTAAAATGAATGGTGGATATAAATTAGGTGGAAACAATTATTTCTTCGTTATTTTACTTAGAACTAGGTTGGGACCATATAATTAAGAAATGTTAGTTATTGAATGACACATGCCAATAATTGGACTATAATGAACCATTTTTCCTTCTTTCTAATCCTATCTGGAATAAGTAAAGATACTTACATCAAAATAAAGTCCATTGTGATGAAAAATAATGCAATGTATGTGTAAGAAGCTACTTACTTATGAATTAGTTATTCTGTGCTTATGACAGTTAAAATAGAAAAGTATACTTACATTCTGCCAGTAGAGCGCTATCATTATTTTGTATGAAGCTCAGTTGTATTTCACATAATTCTTCATCTAACACATTTTTATATAATTCAGTATCAAATACATTATTTTTAGGTAGTTTATATTCAATGAATGCTTTAGCTGAGTGTAAACAGATGCTGGTCAAAAAAATAACGAACACTTTTGACATTTTTTTTTATAATCACTTTATCGTGATTTGAACCTCTCTACCGGGCTTCGCCTACATTACTAATTGACTAAGATTTGGGTTGATTATATTTAAAATTGTTATAATGTGATTATATTTTAGTAAGTAGACGACTTTGATATATCGCTATATTCAATCAAATTGATAAATCCTTATTATGAAGGGTTCTTGGTTAGCATTTTTTATTATTTGTACTTAGCCTTAGCTGAAGAGTAATAACGTTGTAAATCTCTATTATTATAATGTAAAAAATTAAAAGCTTGAGTAAATAAGCTTATTTTTTTATTTGGCCTTGGCCATATTGCGGATTTTCAGTGGTACTAAAAACGTGGAACGAGTACTCTTTGACAAGAGACATTGTACGTCGAAGTCATCGAATGCTGATCGAATGTCACTGATGTAAACGAGAAGAAAATATTTCGCAAAACGATTTTATCACAAAAATGACAAAAAAGTTTCCCCAACATGCAAGAAAAATAATTCTAAATACAATGAAATATTAGTATGCAGACATTTTATAGTGCACTTGTATTTAAACTGGCTAATTGTTGGGGTTAAACTTAATAGGTTTTATAAGTCTACCATAAAAAATAGTTCTAAAAATATTGACACGCTCCTGACATTGCCACCAGTATAGGAAAAGTCACTAGGAAGTATTATTATATAGGAAGTCACTCAAGAACATTAAGTAACTGCTGGTTATAAGACCATGTAAAAAAACTCTAGACGAATATAGGAATAAAGGTGCTATAATCGAATCCCAGACCAAACTTTTCATAATAGAGGTTGGTGGTCCTGAAAGCGGCACAAAAACTGACGAAAATCAAACTTCCTCGGAGTCAGAATCTGAAACATATTACTATTGAATATTTGAGATCAGATTTTGATGAGGTACATAATTATCTGTTATAAGGCTTCGATTCTCTGAAAACAATGTTTTGACAGTATAAAAATATTAACATGTACACGCTGTACAGTGTAAATAGGTTCAAAAGTAAATAACAAAGTGTTCTAACGTTCTAAAAAATGGAACCCTACTTATAACATCTTATCTGAAAATGACGTAGGTTGTAGGACCTACATACGATTGCACATATTATTTAGAACGTAAATTACCAAAAGATTAAACTGCTAGTAACAAACATCACAAACTGTTTACACTCAGTGATAGTGCAAATGATTATTGCAGGTGTTTATTGATTATTAAGGGCCACTTGCGCCATCCAGGGTTAGCCACTAACTCGGGGTTAACCGGTTAAACTCGGTGTTACCAGTACAAATATACCCCGAGTTAGTGGCTAGCCCCGGATGGTGCAAGTGGCCACTTAGTGCAAGAGTGCCTTGTGTTAAAAACGTGTCATAAGAAACACGTTTTTAACACCAGCTAATTAGAGCACTGCCCAAGCCCGTAGGTAAGTTCACATTTAAATAGTAAAAATTCAAAAATCATTTTGGACTTGAAATTTGTTCTTTATTCTCGTGCAGAATAATATAATAAACGATAGGACGAAATTTCGAATGTCATCTTCATCTATGTAATGTACGATTGTTATGGGCGGCGAATGATTAGAAGCGTATTCTATTTTTTTTACAACTCTTTCTTAGGGTTCCGTATCCAAAGGGTAAAAACGGGACCCTATTACTAAGACTCCGCTGTCCGTCAGTCTGTCCGTCTGTCACCAGGCTGTATCTCATGGACCGTGATAGACAGTTGAAACTTTCACAGATGATGTATTTCTGTTGCCGCTATAACAACAAATACTAAACAGAATAAAATAAAAACTTAAGTGGGGCAACCCTACAACATTTTTTTGCCGATTTTTGCGTAAGGTACGGAATCCTTCGTGCGCGAGTCTGACTCGCACTGGGCTGGTTTTTTATTTTACTTTACTTTTAACTCTCAGTGTGCCTGAAGTAAATTTAAACAAACCTCTGGAATAAACTTCAAAGTAAAAGGAGGAGGTTCCTAATTCGAATTTGCATGATCTTATCAATTCACCTGTGTAGTACAAACGAGGAACTTTCTTAATGTTCTAGTAATTTAGAGAATGCAAATAAAAACCGGCCAAGTGCGAGTCGGACTCGCGCACGAAGGGTTCCGTACCATTACGGAAAAAAACAGCGAAAAAATCACGTTTGTTGTATGGGGCTCCCATTTAAATATTTATATTATTCTGTTTTTAGTATTTGTTGTTATAGCGGCAACAGAAATACATCATCTGTGAAAATTTCAACTGTCTAGCTATCACGGTTCATGAGATACAGCCTGGTGACACACGGACAGATGGACGGACAGACGGACAACGGAGTCTTAGTAATAGGGTCCCGTTTTTACCCTTTGGGTACGGAACCCTAAAAATGTATATTCTCTAAATTATATGAATCACATTCGTTTCCAAGAATCGGTGATAAATCGTACATTAAATATCTGCTTCAATGGAAATAAAATAACTTTATTAGCTTTTTCATTCCAGAATATAAATTATCTTTTCAACACACTTGCTCAAAATGACGTTTTTATTCCACCGATTTTTGGCTCATAATCCTGGATATTAAACACGCGTGATTTTTCATTATATTATAACACTCGTGCTTTTTCATTATATTATCTGACTGAATTAAGAAGGTAATTGATTGCTAATAATATGCATGGAAACGGAGCCTTCTTAAATTTGTCGAGTATATATTATATATTACAACACAGACTGGGCACGCGGCAAGCGCCAAGCGCCCCGTGCTCGCGAGCCGGGGGTCTCGCCGGCCCGCCCGCGCCCGCGGTAGGCGAGAGGGGCGCACGCCAGTATGACAGATGCAACACGCATACTAACTATTGGGGTCCTTAGGTCAGGATAAAAACAGCACATACATTATATCCAAACATATTTCCTGATACTCCTTACACTATATTACACACTAACATACATCCACCAATCCTTCTTATAACTATCAATAGCGCTCTTTCGAGAGATCCGTCTCATTCCAAGGCTCGGAACAGAAGGCCTTGCCCAGATACTCGCTTGTGTTTTTAAACCGGCTGTTCCCGCCAGTCTACCGCCGCAGTCGATCCGTTGGACAAGTCACGTGACAGACCGCGGGACTTGTCCAAAGAGTCAATTGACTATCCCTTAATAAATACAATGTTATTAATTATTGATTACGAATCTTTAAATTGCTTAATAAGATCGGTATTAATTCTAGCAATAAATATAGTTACCTTAAATTACTGTTTTTAACTATTACATGCTGATTAATATGAAAGTTTTTTTTTCTCGCAAGTATGTTGAAAAACGTCGTATGAAACGCGTGTGCATTGGTCATTACACATATCGGCTTTCTTATTGCGCGCTCGCTTACAGCTCGCGCGCACAATATCGCCTTGTGTGTGATGACCAACTTAGCACACTTGTATCATAATGTACTATTATTTTAAATTAATTCAACAATCGGTTTTTTATTGTAATAGTGTGTACTTATTCGAACAATATTGCTAAAAATGTTTATCAACATGTCTAGATAGAATTGATTACTACGTGGATTGATATGGCGATTAGCGTTTAATAGAATTTATCTAAGAATCACTTACTGATAAAGGATGACTCACACTAGACCGGACCAGGGGCGGGCCGGAGATTCCGGCGCTTCGTTTTCTATAGAAAGCTGGTGCTTACACGTGTTCGTGATCACCGATCAGCCGTCATAGAAAATGACATGTCGGACGCCTCAGCCCGGGCATGGCCCGGTCGAGCGTGAGTCATCCTTAAACAGTCAAGTGTTAGTCGGACTTGGTCGGACTTAATTATTCAGTTTTTGATCCAACCAGTACGGATTTTTTTAAAAACATTTCACTCACGTATCCAATAAAAAATACATTGTTAAAAAAATACGGTTGTCTGTAAAGTCGGTTTACGGACGATAATTTTGCGTGATAACGTCATAAAAAAACATTGATGAAAAATTGCATACTTTTATTTATAAATTGAAATATTATCACTAAATAATCATTATTTTACAAAGAATGATTTAATTGAAAATACAAATTTTTCGATAAATTAACATTTATTTGCTATTTTACTTATAACCATTTGAACCTTTTCAACGTTTTAACCTTTGGAATCTTTTAACCTTTCGGATTGGCATCTTGGCTAGGCCCCCAGAACAGCTAAATTGTACCTAAAGATTTGGTTATTATATTGAAAACAAAAACTGGCATTTTGACTAAGCACCTTGGGTGCGTAGCCAACATGCCAATATTGCCAATCGTTTACGCTACACAACGAAACGCTATCTGTCTCTCTATCGCACTAATATTAAGAAGATAACCAAAAAACATGCCAACGAAGAAAGGCGAGCATCTTTTAAGTGTTTAATAATATTAACATCGTGGATAGTGGATGGAATCTTCTTATGATATCCTGAAAACAAAACATTTGATAAAAGTGCCATCTAGGTTCTATTAGTTAAACTTATAGAATGGGAGTTGCTAATAGCGCCATCTTTATGGTATATTGTGGACTACTGTATCAATTTGCAGTACCAATAACTTCTGTAGATATTAGTTTATATTGTATTCGAAAGATGGCGATATAATCAAGGTTCATTTATAATTGTGTAGGTTTGCTTAATAGTGTAGCATATTTCGCATAGATGGCGGTGATGACAGTAGCTGTTTATAAAGTAAACCAAAGATAGATATAACTCCGTAATAGATGGATACAGTCTAAGGAAAAACCTGCCTCTAAAATCAAGAAAATTTGATTCTCGATCAGATGGAGCTACTACCTTTGGCCTACTCTCGTATAGATGGCGTTGACGGTTTCGTTTGTTATTTAACAACTTTAACGCATATCAGTGAAAGAACAATTGGGTCAAAATCATAAAAATAATTAATGCAAATAAAAAAAATCTTTTATCCATATTTAAATACATTTTATCGTATTTTTTTAAATCTATTTTATCGTATTTATAAATCTTTATTTTTAGTTTTAAAGTGTGTCGATAGATGGCAGTGAATTTACTGTGGTTACAAAATTTACTATGACAGTACCGCTCTATAATATTTATATCCTCTAAATCCTCTTTGAGTAAACTAAGGGCACAATCAGATATTGCTAGGCAATAATCACTACATAGTATAAAACAAAGTCGCTTTTCGCTGTCTGCATGTCTGCCCCTATAGGTATGCTTAGATTTTAAAACTACGCGAAGAATTTTTATGCGGTTTTTTTTAATAGTGATTTAAGAGGAAGGTTTATATGTATAATTTGTAAAGGTTTTGTGTAAATTAGTTGAACTACCCGTGCGTCGCTAGTGACCTATAAAATGATCTTTTTGTATTTTTTTCCGTATATTTCCTTTTTTTCCTTTCTGTATATCCTTATGATGGGCGTGGACGGGTGGTCGGGCCCGTATAAATAGTGTAGTGCCGGCAGTAAATTACCGTTACGTAAATTTCCCATTCGGGAAATTTACCAGTAAATTACCCTTTATCCCAGTAACGTTACCAAAAACCGGTAAATACAATTTCTGTGGGTTATGACATGTTTTTACTTTTGTTATGGTATTACTTTTTTAAATACAAATAAAAATCGTAATATAATTTTTACCTCGCTTGTTATTAAGTAGGTATTTTAATTATATTAAAGATACTTTTGAGAAATATATAATATGTTAAAACTAGTGGCTCTGTGAGCTGAGGACCTCGCTTTTTTATGTGTAACGTGAGTAAAATGTCATTAAAAAACCCGTAGGGGTCGGATCAAAAACTAAGTAATTAAGTCCGACTCACGCTTGACTGCAATTTATAATAGATTTTTCTGTAATTTATAGGTAAAGATCTATTTTGTGTATTTTTTTCAAAATTTTAGACCCAGTAGTTTCGGAGATAAAGGGGGGGGGGGCATTTTTTGCCAATTTTCTTCTAAATTGTTTATCCTAAAATTATAAAAACAATATATTTGAGATTCTCATAATGAGCTCTTTCATTTCATTTAACACGATATAGTTTGAAATTTTTTATTTTTTTATTTTCTTATTTACCTCCCAAAAGTGGCCCCCATGTTTGTCTACGTTATTTGTTTACGTTACATGTCCGTCTTTGGGTCATAAACTTACATATGTATACCAAATTTCAACTTAATTGGTCCAGTAGTTTCGGAGAAAATAGGCTGTGACAGACGGACAGACAGACAGACAGACAGACAGATAAATAGACAGACAGACGCACGAGTGATCCTATAAGGGTTCCGTTTTTTCCTTTTAAGGTACGGAGCCCCAAAAATGTCAATATGAAAATGCATGATTCGTTGGGTCATTATAACAGCGAACTCACAATGGTCTTAAGTTCCATAGACGTTACTGACTCTTAAGTCCTTTATGCCAATTTCTACCATTTTGAACATGTTCCAAAAATCGAAAAGTCCTACTCAACCTGTTCTCAAAATTTTAAGAAATTTGTTTAAATGCCCGAAAACACCCGGACATCCGTGTCGCTTGGGCAAAAACGCTTTTCCTCTACAAGACGCATTTTTTTACCGATTCTCGTGAAATTTTGCGGACTGATTCGGTACTAAGATTGAATTTTTCTGTAGTTTCGTTTTTTGGAACATGTTTAAAGTGAAAGTTCAAAAGAAATTAATATAAAAGACTTAAGCGCCAAAAGCGTCTATGGAACTTATTTAGGACCATTGTGAGTTCGCTGTGATAATGACTCAACAAAGTTAGTAAGAACATTGGTTTTGTTATATAAACCTAATTTTTACATTTTAATTATATTTTCTCCTAAAATCTGTAATTATTTAACATGTATGTAATTAGTTCTGAGTGTGAGCAGGCAAGGAGTAAATTTACTGGTAATATTGGGAAAGGGTATAGCCGTGTTTATGTGGGGCATCGCCCCCAGAAGCCAAATTGATTGCCGTGAAACTTTGTATGTACTTACGTTAGGATAAGGTATATCTATGCCTGTCATTCGTTTATGTAGCTTCGCTTCAGATACCATAGTAAAAAAAATACAGCGAATTTAAGTTTTGCTCTATTTCGTTTGTTTTATAAGCTGGAGCTATATAAACTAATTACAGGCATATATATATATATATATCATCATGTCATTGTATGTGAAAAGTTTCATTACAATTCAACACATAGTTTTCAAATGAGAACGAAATTCCGTTTGTATGGGAAGGTGAAATTCGCCGAGCTTGCTGCGGCCTTAAGATGTTCGGAGGCCGTCCACGGGATATTTCGCCTTCCACCCAGCTTTGCACTAGTGAGCCTTGCATTTTGGCATGCAGCTTGAATAATACAAACATATTGAACTGAACGCATCTAATGCCCGTAGAGCTACTTATATCTAGAACAATCTTGGATAAAGATTTCCTCCAAAAACGTATCTACTGCATCAATAAGTGTTATGTTAAGATTTATAAAAAAAAAAAATTTTTTTTGTAGTCCGCGTTAACATAACTAAATTTCAAATTTCAATCATTAAGAAGTGATGAAGATTTTTGTGACGGTCTGTCCAAAAATATGTAACAGTCAACTCCTACAAGTATCTCATTACAACACAAACTACAGTACCGTATCGTAGCCGCCTACATTAATCATTACTCCAAACCGGTAACCATAGTCAATTAAAACAAAACAAGATGCTATAACTTAAGTCCTGGAGCAAATCGGCCGAACCGCGGTAATTACGGGAGTATAATGTCGCATTGTTAATTGTTAGGGATATCTTAGGCGGATCTCTTTGGCCTGTCCGCGTTATCTCCGGCCGTGCCCCGCCGGGCTAAGGTCTGCTGTTCGATGGATTTCTGAATTTATTGTCAATATAAGCGCCTAGGTATTGTCCCGAATTTGATGAATAGTGCCAGAAAAGGCCTTTCTACGTTCGAGCTAGAGTAAAAACAATAGGAATATATATATGTATGTCTAAATGCGAAAAAAATAGTTACATAGCGTCAAGCAGTGTGCAAACCCAGCCAATTCTTTTTTGCCATTTCAATTTTAATGCTAATTGGTTATGTTAATATTAATCCGTTCGGTCGTGCGAAGTCTATATACGTCGAATGATGCATGAGTATTTGAGTGAGTACTTGTCCTTATCGCCATACTAATTACTAACTACCACAGAATAAGTAATACATAGTATTATCATAGGTACTACTACCACGTCATATACTATCACATATTTTTTGGGAAAAGGTTCTCAACAATATCTTCCTTTATCTGTATCAACACTTAGGGTCGGTTGCACCAAACCGTCTGTCACCGTTAAAGCGTTCGCTAAATTTTATTGTATAGGAATTTTTATAGTACCCGGTTGAGTGATGTTGATCAGTCTGTTAAGTGTGGTTGGTGCAACTGGCCCTAATTCTCTCAATTAGGTACCCATATTTTAGCTTTCTAATTGTAAATATTTTAATAAAATTCTGCACTGAACAGCTGGCTTTATGTTTACATTTTGCTTGCAATTAGCACTCGATATAGGGACTGGATTTAAAAAGGATATCGGTATTAAATTACTTTATCCTGATACAAATAACGTACTGGGCAAAGACTTAACAAAAAAAAAACTATTAAAAAAATGCAAATGAGTGCGATGATGCGACTTAGTTACAGTAAAAAAAGATAATATATTCTTCATATTAATATTGTTTTTCGGCAATGAAATGTCATTCATAAAAAAAATACAAAAAATTTTAACCGCCGAAAAAATTGAAATGCAAAAAATAATAAACCTTTTTTATTTAACCTTAATGAGTTACTGAAGTAATGTAGGTATACCTAAGTAATTTTGAGTCGGCGCCAATCAATCAAGTTAGATATCCATTTTCCGACGAAGGGGCATGTCGCGCCGCGCCGCCGCGCCGCCGCGCATCACACTTTACGTAATTAATTTAACTAATTTTATAAATTTATATGGGACCAACTTCGAGGTCCCTATCCAATAATAAAAGAATTATCAAAATCGGACTACTCTGTAAAAAGTTATGCGTGGACACACATAAAAAACGCGTCGACTTGAGAACCTCTCCTGCGTTATTTTTCGTCGGTTAAAAAACCATTATTTACCTACGGAAACAAAAGGCTTATTTAGAGTTGTTTCTTAGGACTAATATTAAACATTTGTGGAAGGAGAAACATGGAGGAAGAAAATAGGACTAGGTAAATCTACTTTCCTAAAGGTGAGAGTGTAGTTGCTTTCGTAAAAAATAGTGTCTTCGCTAATTTTAAATTAATTAGGTTGCCAAAAGCAGACATTTGGCTTCTTTAGAACGCAACCGCAAAAGCGTTAAGATAAGGTGGAATAAACTCTTATCAACATATTTATGTTTAAGTAGTGTATAAGGCTAAGCTAAGGCTACATCACATTGTATATTCAAACGTCTTGATATGTGTTCTCCAGCTTATTGAACTTGTATCTTGGAATCAGGCATCCTGATAAAGATCTATGTCCTCATTATCACTTGCTATCGAAGATCTGATGCCTGCTTCCATATATGACCATGGTTAATGTTTAGATATTTAGTAAGGTGCAGTGACTTCAGGTTCTTCTTCGAACGCAGCTCGAGCTGAGCACTGAGCGGGATGGTCGTGCGTGCGCGGGATCGCGGATATCAATAAAAATTGTTATTTTTAGGTATTATTAAGAAGAAAAAAGTTTTCGATCAAAAATAACATTAGGCATTATTAAAAGCAATCTAAATGTAAATAGCTTTTGTGCAAAAATAATTACAAATTATTCTACGAAGTCTTTCATTGGTCGCCATTGTCCACGATCCAGGAGACCAATTCAAACTTACATTGTGATACATATTATCTAAATGATGTCACGTTGTAATCATTCGCCCGTGCATCTCGCTCGCGCCAATAGTACAACATGTACCATCACGCTTCGCCATTGTTACGCCATTTATGGTTCAAGCACTTCTAGCTATATTGGTTGTTCCAAAAAAAACAAATTTGTAATCGTCGTAAATTTATTAAGCCAGAATGGAATTTTGTCCATTATAATTTATATTTTTTCTGGGTGTTGCTATGCCCTTACGGGTGCATGTTGTAGCCTAAGATATATAAGACCTACGTATACACATGTATGCAATAAATGATATGATTATGAGTGTACGTAAACAAAAATTGACGAATATTTTTCGACCTGTATCATATTTGACATTTATACATAGTTCTTTTTCGAAATTATGCTGGATAGACAATTTTCCTAGTTGATATATTTTAAATTGTCATTTTTCTACTTTGACGAATGATTTCGAGTGGACAATTTTCCATTTGTACCTAATGATAGTAAACCTATATTAGATTATTTGGCCGTCGTTAATAAAAACATTGATTCATTAAATATTCGTTGGAATTTTCATATTCTTATACTAGACTCATTTAGGTATACACCAAAAAAGTTTTCATTCATTCATAATTTAAGAGCATGGCTCTTGTCGGTGGAGTATGCGCCAGTTTTCTCGGTCCTCGGCCAGGTTCTTTAGGTCCCTGTAAGACACGACATTTGCTTTCGCTTTCAGTTGTTGTGTGTAGCTTGCTCGTGGTTTTCCGCGGCCTCTTCTCGCTTCTATCTTGCCTTCTAATATAGTGTTAAAGAAAGTGTCGTGTCTTATCAAGTGACCTATCATTCTGCCTCGTCTATTTTCTATAGTTCTCAGCAGGTTTCTCTTCTCTCCCACAATTCGAAGCACTTCCTCGTTCGTTTTTTTCTCCGTCCAACTTATTCTTTCCATTCTTCTCCACAACCACATCTCAAAAGCCTTTAATCGCTTCCTATCTTTCTGCCGCATTGTCCACGTCTCACACCCATACAAAGCGATGCTCCAGATGTATATCTTAATTAGGCGTTTTTTTGTACTCTTAGAGATCCTAGCCTTAAGCAAATGTTTTTTGGCGTTGAAAGCTGACACACATAGAACAAGTAAACAAATTTAGATATTTAGGCAGCTTAATTACACAAGACTCCAGATGTACAGGGGAAATAGTATCAAGGATAGCAATGGCGAAAAAAGTTTTGCTGTGCGCATATAGATTAAATGTCCCAATCGCTTAATAAATGGCTAAAATACTGAATTAATTATCAAATATATAAATATATATAAAATAAAAAATTTAATTAAAGCCCTTCAGGTACATTTTGTGCCATAACGAGGCCTCACTACTGAGATTTCGTATTTCAGTGCCGAGCTAACGACGATTTTTGTTTAATTTTTAAAGGACTGTATATTTGGAACTATGGCAGATAGGTACTCCAAACTTTCAGAAAATACGTGTTAATATTAAGTACTGTAGTTTTTTTGCAATCATAAAAAAATATTAAAAATATGTGTCTCCATACAAGGAACTCATTAGGGTCGGTAATAATGGCCGCCATCTAGAATATCTCACTTCTGGTCAAGATTCCGATCTGAATTCGATTCCGATTCGAACCGGCAAATTCGGATTTAGCGGGGTCAAATTAGGTTAAAAACCCGGTTGCTAAAAAGTAATATGATCGATTTCGACTGGCACGAAATCGATTTTTTTCATAAATATGACCAGATACGAGCCGAATTCTAAATTTAAAAATTTCAGCTTGATTAATAATAATATCGCTCGAACTTATTACCGCATTGCCAGTAGTGGAAAATGAAGATCAACATCAAATCATATAAAAGCACTCACAAATTACAGAACTGTGGGTGCTTTATAAAATCCAGTTTCAATCTACCTTTTGTTAGTGAAAAAGGATATCATTTATTTAAACTAAGTACTCCTTGCTCAATTAGAACAAATCAGGCTCAAAATTACAAATAAGGCGATGGTATCCTTATATTTCTAAATAATTGCTCAGTGAATAATTCTAGTAATTGCCTAGGAAATATATCGATGTATTCATCAAGTCAGTTGAATGAGAACGCTACTCGTACAATGGGATGTGACATGAAGCTACTAAAAGCTAAAGTACGGTTTTAATATCAGTCTGCATTAAAATGTTGCATTTAATAATAATAATGATAGAACAGTTATAATACTATTTGATAGTAAACTTAATATATATTTAATAAACGTAACTTGACGATAATTATTATGTACATGTCATATAATTATTTAACAAACCCTTTTAAATAATTAATTCATTCATTTTATTTTTTCATGATTTATTTCAAAATCTGCTTTCTATTAGGTAGAAGTCTGACGATAAGAAAGCAAAGCAAATCTTAAGTTCAATTCATAACTATGAATTAATATTTTTGATTACAAAAACAATACCTTTATTTCATATGAAACAGCAAATAGAAAGTCCATTCATATTTAGTTCGTGATCAGCAGGCTTCGTCAAGTGGACACAATAAAGCAAATCAGCTACAGGCTTCGTCATCTACTTACAAATGATGTAATCCGCAACAGGCTTTGTCAATCTTAACCACTAAACTAGGATCGCAACCCCTATCTCTCAGTCGCCGACCCAATTCCCACACAAACTCCTTAACCTCCGTACCCCAAGGTCCTGCAGTCTCCACCGCAACTGGTATAAAATCATACATTGGTTCCAAGGCAGAATACTTCGTATGCTTCTGTTTAGCCGCATACTCCGCAGCTGAACCAGCAGCACTGATGGTGTGACTCAGATGGGGCGGGGCAAAGGTGCTAACACATATTGCGTCCCATAAGAGGCACCGGCCCTTCTGCCAAGGAACCGATGTAAGACCATCTGGCCTTTTGCCATCAGTCCGGCACAATCCCGGAGGCTCCAGGACACAGAGAACATTGGCTGAGACCAAAGCCCTGCGAACTACCTCATTTATGGCGTGGTGACGCGATAAACGCCCAGCGCCAAAGCCCAAGTCCTAACAGTCCGACAGCTCTACATACACAAGATTTGCCTCTCAATGCACAGATACGCGTCTAAACTGGAAAATTACTCTGAACTGCTCTCTAAACGCATTTTTAAATCACCTATTCCAACATTCAACACTGCATTTGGTAGGCGTTTCGGTGATGTCCTTAGCTCTAAGATTTACAATTCTGCTGTAAAGCTACAAAGCGAGTTGATACGTTGCACGGTATCGGAGGCTAAACGGCTTCTTATTAAATGGTTATTGTCACTGGACTACCAGGAGACTGAAAATCTATATATATAAACGTAAAAGTCCTGACTGACTGACTCACTTAAATCAACGACCAGCCCAAACCGGTTGGACCTAGAGAGCTGAATTTTTTACAATAGGTAGTTTTTATAACGTTAGTATCCACTAAGAAGGGGTTTTTCAAAATTCATCCCCTAAGGGGATGAAATGAGGGTCCAAAGTTTGTATGGGGTTCAAGTTTTATTTTAAGCTATGAATTCGAACCTTGGGTAAAAGATATATTATTAAAAAACAAAAAAAAATATTTTTAGCGTTTTTGAAAATTCATCCCCTAAGGTGGTGAAAAAGGGGTTGAAAGTTTGTATGGAGATCAAAAATTTTATCAAATGCGGGACTTCAGACTTTGTATATAGGCATATTATTATTAGAATACAGGAAAAGTAATTTCAGCGTTTTTAAAAACTCATCCCCTAAAAGGGTTAAAAAGGGGTTGTAAGTTTGAAACCATTATAAATTCTTTGAAACTTCTTAAAAAGGCATAATAGCCGCTTACAAAAAAAAGATTTCGACGCTTTTGGAAATTTAACCCCTACGGGGGTTAAAAAGGGGATGAAAGTTTGTCTTGGGGTTGGAACTTGAAACTTTGCAAAAAGTGATTATATTAAAAAACAAGAAAACTAAATTAAAAAGGGGGTTTGTATGGAGATCAAACATTTTATTGAGTGTGGGACGTGAATCTTTGTATAAAGGTATATTATTAGAATAGAAGAAAAGTAACTTTAAGCGATTTCAAAAATTCACCCCTTAAAGTGGTTAAAAAGGGGTTGACAATTTGTAGGGGTCCTAATTTTATTTTAAGCTAGGTACTTTAAACTTCGTAGAAAGATATTTAATTAAAAGGGAAGAAAACTTATCTCAGCATTTTTGAAAATTCATCCACCAAGGTGGTAAAAAAGAGGTTGAAAGTTTGTAAGGAGATAAAATCTTTTTTTTTTTTGAGTACAGGACTTCAGTCTTTGTATAAGGGCATATTGTTAGAATACAAGAAAAGTAATTTAAGCGTTTTTAAATATTGATCCCCTAAAAGGGTTAAAAAGGGGTTGAAAGATTGGATCCATTACAAATGCCTTGAAACTTCTTAGAAAGGCATTGTATAATATTACAAAAAAAGTTAATTTAACGTTCTTAATAATTCAACCTCTAAGGGGGTTAAAAAGGGGATGTAAGTTTATATGTAGTACAAGTTTTCGTTTAAGCTAGGAACATGAAACTTGGTAAAAGGGCATTATATTAAAATAGACGAAAACTGATTGCACCGTGTTTGAAAAGTTTGTATTAATAAGGTTTGCATCGGGAGCGAACATTTTTTTAAATAGTGGACTTAAAACTAAGTGTTGAGAGGGATAATATCGAGAACAATTTTTTTCAGTTAGGGATTCGAATCTTATTACTTTGTGAAAGACAAATTTCATGCGTTGTATAATTATTAACAAATGATTAACCGTCCCTACTGATATCTTTTGCTGCATAATGTTGTATGCTCATGTAAAATATAGGGTAGGCCAGTGATAATAAATCGAAATACGAAAAGAGAATTTATCACTGGCCTACCCAGTGATAAATTCTCTTTTCGTATTTCGTAGACGTCAGTCTCTCGTTAAAATGCATTTATCATTGGCCCACCCTATATATAACCACCAACATACAAATCCACGCGTACGAAGTTGCGGGCAATAGCTAGTATACTTCTAAAGGTAGTTTAAGGTTAACTATAGTCTATTTAAATTTGTGTCCATTAGGAAAATAGTTTCTGTAAAACTGTAATGTAATGTTATTAATTTCACTAACAAAACTATGTACTTTTAGTTTATAATTTTCTCCTCTATCATTCCAACTGTCGCACATGACATACAAATGCATACCTGGTCTCCCGCGGTACAGGCCTAGCCTAGTGCGGGGACCCCTGGAAAGTCTGTACTTTGTAACCCATGCTATGCACCCACCCGATGTCACACCAATTTCTGTATTGTATAACTGTCCTGTTTTATGTGCAATAAACTTATTTTTATCTTTTCTTTTATCTTTTTTATACAAATTACCTAAGTAAATACCTATGAATTGTAAAAATATTTACTTGAGGAACAAAACACAACATGTAATAACAATTAAATAAATATACAGTACATTTGCTCATATGTATATTGCCCGCGCCGTTGTACGTGTGGATTTGTATGTTGTAACATAAAACATTGTGCAGCAAAATATAGCAGTGAACCCTTGGAAGAAGAATTTCCGAACCGCTGAAATTGTTTTTCATTTCTTGAATGCTTTACGAAGTTAAAAGTATTATTTTGAAAAAATATTTCGACCCAATTTTAACTCCCTTGAAGAATTAAAAACGCTGAAAAATCTTGGTTTCTAATATTATAATTTTTAAGAAGTATCATGTCTCTCAGTCCTAAAAGTATTAGTACTTAGGCACCCGATACAAACATTCAACACCTTTTTTAACCACTTGGGGATGGAGAGTAGAGCTACAAGAAGAAACATGCACAAATACCAAATGCACGGTCCTAAATAACGCTTAACACAGAGATATCCCACCAAAGTTTAGTAAAGAAATATTTAAATTTGATAATTTGAATACGATTGATGCAGTATGAGAATCCGTTCAGTAGCAATAGCCCAAAGCTACAGACATTAAAATACACGTGAGGATTCCAAAGAAAACCATATTAACAAAAAGTCAAACGTGTTATGGACTAATATTGGTGGTTCAATAACTTTCTTGTATTTTTCCTCTTATTCAGATCACGATCAAACGCATGTTCACTAAACATTTTTTTAAATGTAATCTATACTATTTCCCTCTCTCAGATGTTAGACTAGATAAAGTTAGGTATTTTTTCGCGTATTTGTGGCCTTCGTATTGTTCAGACAATTTTCTAAAATATTTACTTTGCTTGCTCGGGACTTAAATTAACCTACTTACGGCAAATTGTAACTTTGTATATTTGTTACACACGTTACACTAATTTTTACGATCACGGATCCCTAAAAATAAAAAAGGTTAAAGTCACGATTCCTTCCAATTTCAAAAATATTCTATATCAATTTAGAACACCTAATTTAGGCCATAAACGTTTCTAACTTTGCATAATGAAATTCCTATTCCATTTATTATAATTTACATCCGATTGGTAATTTAGAATACTTGGGGCAGTTGCCATCAACGAGTTGACTAACAAGAGTCAAGATAAAGGAAATTTATTCGAAAAGTTACAAGTAATGATGTAGTTCACCAAAAAACATTTGCTTGAAAAACCTGAGATTCATTGAAAATATTATACATAGATATCTGGTTAATTATTGTATATTTCTTTCCTTGCATTTAATTAGAAAAACAATAAGTATATTTAGAAAAAATATCTCAGGTTTGTCAGTATCTTATTTAAGCAGCATAATTATAGGTACATGATCGGGAATAGGTACAGGCGCCATCAGATATATCCGAGCGGCCGAGGTGCTCAAAAATATCTGAACACGCACTTAGCGCCTTGACAATAGAGACGTGTTCTGATATTTTTGTGAGCACCTCGGACGCTCCGATATATCTGATGGCGACTGTACCTAATATTAAACGTACTATTTTTTTGTTTATTTTTAGTAGGTAAATAATATGGTACATATCACGCACTGTATTTTTCCATTCTTGTCTATGCAATGGGATTTTAATAAGACGCTATGTTATTATGAATAGCTTTTAAACCAGCATATGTATAATTACCGGCAAGTTGCCTAAAGACATTCGGTGACCGAATATAATTAATATTGCAGCGCTTACTTTGCCTGCTTGTGCTTTTAATAATAAAATTGTAAGTGTAAGTTTGTGTATTTTTTGTACATAACCGATCAAGTATAGGTATTGTTCGGTAAAGAGATGACACACCGGGGTCTAACCAAGTGACAATAGTTGATTAAAAACGCCAATTGATACTTGAATAATGTATGGAAATAGTCACAGGACTTGTCATCGACCAGTCATCTTGATACTTTTTTTTACTTTTCATTTGGCGTTTGAAGATGTAGTTACGATTGTCATCTGGGCTAGGCTCTACTCACAGAAACTGTTTAGTATTGACATGAAACTGTTAATGCCATTTTAAGTTAGAATTTTATCTCCATACTATTAGGGTAAAACCAGTTTCCTCACAATGTTTTTCTTCACCGAAATGCGATTGGTAATATAAGAAGAAACTTACTGATACTTATCGGGGTTCGAGCCTTTCCTTCGGTTTTCGTTCAGGTTCCACGGTAATATCATTAATAACAACAAGCTTTTATAGGTACCAATACTTACCTAGCGGGTGCGCAACTCCTCGTGTAAAAAGTTATATTTGGATAGCGACTGCAGCAGCAATTACCTAATGTTGCAACGTTCCTGCTGCAGCGTCGACGCAAGCGATGCCACTGTCAGTTTTCTTGAAAAATTGTAATACTGTTATTGTCGCATAACTGTCGCGATTAGAACGCTCTATCTTATTTTATCAAGGACCTGCAACTGTAATGGTGGCGCCGGCATGCTTTAATCCCTTAAGACCGCTTATTACAAAAATTAGCGGCCTATTTTTTTTAAATAGCAGTCGTGCAATCCCTTTACGTAATAATAGAAACCATAACGCGTGGGTTCGTGGGCTGTTCCCGTAAACGACTTCTGATTTAACATTTAAATTTGTTCCCGAGGCGATGCGGGAGCACTCTAATTGCTGCCGGCCGGCGCAAATTATAAATTCATTTAAAGCACCGACCTCAGGCTAAAGAGATTTTTCAAGAGCAGCAGTTTTTGTTGTGTTTGTTGATGACGGTTAATGTTACTATAGTCTTTTGTTCAGTTTCGTGAGGTCTGGTGATGGTAATGAAAAATATATAGGTATTATATGTACTACTAAGGACCGTTATAAGTCGAGTCACCTTAGAACGGTCCGGGTCCGGGCATCGGTGATCACGTGCTGCTTTCTGAAACTGAAGAGTCGGATGCCTTGGCTCGAATCTGGACCGTTGTAGCGTGAGTCATCGTTAAACAAATCTAATTATATGCCTGTGTAGCACATACATCACATTATTGTAAAAACTCGCTTAACCGATTTCAACAATTTTTGTTTTATTTGAAATAAGGTGGTTTTAGTGTAATCTTGTAGATATTTCAAGTATAATAAATACCCGCAAAGGGGCTTTAAGGGGCTTTTTTTATAATAAAAAAAAGTATTTAAGATAGAGGTGTGATTATATTTTTTCCTGTAATATTTATGATAATGTTATTATTGTGTGAAAATTAAAAAAATATTTATTTAATTTGCACACTACATTAAAAATAAAATACAGAATTTGAGAAAATCTTAAAAAATAATATAGTTACATGTAAAAAATCCGCAACGCAGGCTTCGTCAGGTGGCTACAAATGCAAATTAGCAACATGCTTCGTCCCAAAAATACCAATGATGATATCCGCAACAGACTTCGTCATTATTTTTTTGTTTAAATAAAATAACCGTCACGAATCGCACCTGGCTCAAAAGTCCCCATTTCGCTGGCAGCGTTACCGCGCTGAATGGCCAACGAGATGGACCAGGTACGATCCGGACCGAGGGTCGCAGCACCCCCTGTCCCTCAGCCGCCGACCCAAATCCCTCACAAAGTCCCTAGCCTCCACAGCCCAAGGTCCCGCAGTCTCGACTGCAACCGGCACAAAGTCGTACGTTGGTTCCAGTGCAGAGTACTTGGCATGCTTCATTTTGGCGGCATACTCCGCGGCAGTACCAGCAGACCTGACGGTGAGACTCAAGTGGGACGGCGCAAATGTACTCACGCACGTTGCATCCCACAAAAGGCACCGTCCCCTCTGCCATGGAACCATTGTCAGACCATCAGGCCTCTTGCCATCCGTGCGGCACAACCCTGGAGGCTCCAAAATACAACGAATATTGGCCGACACCAAATCCCTGCGGATGACATCATTGATGGCATAATGCCTGGAAAAACGAGCCGCGCACTTCATGCAGCTAAGGCCATGGTGACCGTCTTCTTCAACCATGACCCCACAAATGCACCGATGTGCTTCGTACACCTTACACCCCAAACGCAAGGCAACCGCGATTCTTAAGGAATCATTATCTAAGTGTGCCTAGCGAGGGGAAGGCAATGCGTGTAGCCACGCCCCCGACTCAACCCTCGAAGCGGCTAAAAATTTCATAATTTTCGGTTGGTAAACTTCGGAGAAAAGGGGGGGGGGGAATGGTATTTTTTTCAACATTTTCCTTCATAAGTCAATCTTTTTTCACTATGAAAAAATAAGGTTTTGTAATATTCAGTTTAATTAATATTGCAGCTGCAATATTAAACACGGAACTACGCTCCAGAACTAGAGTTGCAGATATAGGCGTCAAGACCGCTAAGCTTAAGTGGGACTGGGCGGGACATGTCTGTCGCATGCACCCGGAAAGATGGGCCAAAATGGTTACTGAGTGGGACCCACGGAGCACCATAGACGGTGCAGGCCGGGGTTCAGGCAGACCAAAAAGGAGATGGCGGGACGACTTGGACGCATTTTACCCCAAATTAGGGGAAAATGGCGATGACAGGGTCGAGTGGAGAAAACGAGGGGAGGCCTTTGCCCAGCAGTGGGACACGAAAATAGGCTAATAAAAAAAAAAAAAAAAAACTGAATTCAGTAGAAAGTTTGAGCTCTTTCAAATGATATCCCACTCGACCTAGCAACTAGACTTTGAAATTTTGCCCCCTCCTTATATTGGGCATTTTTCATAATTAATAAACAAACTATTAAAAAATTACACTTTCAATGTGTTTGGGTTATCGTTCTTCATGACTATTCCAAATTTTAAATCGATAGCTTAAGTAGTTGTCGAGATATTTAGCAATGTGACAGACAGACGAACGGACGGACGGACCTTTGTACCTTTTTGTACGGAACCCTAAACATATAAGGCATATATGATCTCGCCTTTTTCATCAATAGGGATCAGAACGCGTTAAAAGTGAAATCAGACCGTATCAATAACAATATTTGACCTATTTGGTTTTGGTAGATTATTGAAATATCATTTTCCTCATCATCAATTCCGAGAATCGGATCCTCATCCGAATAATAATATTGCAGCTATTAAACAGTTTGGGCATCTTGTAACGCAAATATCATGTGAAAATGTTTAGGAGTTTTGAAGGTCTAATGTATATTATCTTGTTTATTTCACCCCGGTTTCCCCTATGTAAAATTATCGAGTAATACCAGATGTCATCACACGCACTTTAGAAAATTAAATAGTCAGCGTAAATATTTGAAATATCAGATTTTATCAACACCCGATTTTCGGTAAGTTTTGCCAGTTTTCACTAAACAGCCCGTAACTCGGAAACTAGAATCGACACAGTGGGACCTTTGTACTTAACTAGACACAAATAAGGTAAGGTGGGATAAGACTAACATACTTTATTTTGCTCGGGGCAAGACTAATGGTATGAGGATTCCATACAAGTGATAGTCTTACAGTCTTGAATTATTCACGGTTAGTTTCACTAGACATACGTCGAAATATTGGAAGCTCGAAAACAATACAAAAGGTAATTACGGTCCACATCCCGGTCGATATAAGTCAAGTGATAGTCTTATCCCGGGTATAGTCTTATCTTAAAAATAATAAATAAAAATGTTTATTGAGTTCGCACAAACAAACGTAGTTATAACTGGGCAGGACAGGTGCCTCTTTTTAAGCGTACAATGACACTTGTGTCAAGAGACACCGCTCTCCCGTAGGTGGTAACAGAATGTATATAAAAGCAATAGCTGTGGCTTAAAACTAATGTTTCTTCAAAATAACTAAAAATAGAAAGAAATTAAGTATATAAAGCTAATTTTAACAAAAATCTGTTCTTAATAGAGTACCTAAGCCTTTTTATTTTATATAAGGTACAATGAGGTGGACTACAATTTTAATAAAGTTTTAATAATCGAGGGGATGTGTGTGTGTGTGTGTGTGTTTCTGCATGTTTATTAAATTTATGTAAATTTTCTGTGTGCGTGTGTATAGGTTCTGGATGCGTAAAAATGAATCTGAAGACCCATGCATTAGCTGCAGGAAGTTTTTTTTTTTTTTTTTTTAAGATGTAGTATACAGTATACAATTAATATTATTATTATTAGACGACTCTAACTAATATATTTTCAACATCATTATAGCTTTTAGTGTTAATCCATGTATTTAGTTTACTTAAACATTCTTTAGAGCTTGCGGGGTAAATATGTAACAACTTATTTATATAATTATACAATTTTACCGACTGAGCTACGTACTGCCTCTTTGCGAATACGGATTTAGGTACAGGAGCGGATATTACGTCGGGTTTTCTTCTTTTAGATTTATTATCGTCTGTTTCAGGTTTGTATACGGTTTCTTTATGCCTTCGTAAAACTGCATTAATTACATATAGCTTTCTAACTGAGAGCAGGTCCGAAATTTGGTAGAGCTCACTGGTAGGGAACATATAGGGCTTAAAGTACATTACCTTGATTAACGCTCTTTGAGCTCTTTCTAACTCCAAAAACTTAGTTTTTGTGGCACCGCCCCAGATTGGAATACAGTAGGCAAGAACCGACTGAGCGAGAGAAATATAAATCTGGTTATCTTACCTTACCTTATTTATAGCAAGCCTATTTATTAATTTGAATTAAGTATTAGCGTGGTATGACGGCCTTTTATCCCTAAAGTTGTGTGCCATGTATTACTACTATTCTAATAAAAAAATTAGGCCTGTCGATTTAAAATAAAATTGAGATAAATTCAATTACTTATTCATTTAACATGTCCAACGCAGTCACATGTCGTCTGGTCTGCCCAATGAATATGTCACAAAATATAGATATATCTCGATTGAAATAAGAATTGATGTCGGCCTGTTTTTATTGTAGATTAGAACTTATGGATGTCGGCACAGCTTGTAGGGATTTAGTTGTTAATATCATAAATACTTATACATACATATAACTTTATTTTATTTTTGTTTAGTTACTGATTTTATTTATTAAATAGTTTATTTTATAAATAATATACCTACCTAACAATACGTGCGAGTGTTAAATAGTTACTTTATACTGAAAACGGCGCAACATACAAACATCTGACGTATGAAACAGGAGCGTCACTACGTTTAGTTCAATATAATCCCATCAAAAACATTACATGTAAAAAGATGCCAGTCTCGCAACGCAATACTTCTACTACAAAAAAGTTTAGAGATGTAATGTGATACCAAGTCGGTTATTTTAGTCAGTGCCAGGGGGGTGTTAAAACCGCATCAATATTGGATATCTTTAATTTTTAATGCGTATAATGACTTGGCCATCGCACGGCTGCATAATGACATAAGGATCATCGTCAACTATTAAAAATAATTAATTGAACATAACGCTAGCGTTAGCATTACACATATTTAGTACGGTACGAGTAAAGCATTATGTGCGATTGCCAAGTCATTATATGTATTAAAAATTAAAGATATCTAATATAATAATGTTCTAATATTGTAATGTTTTTGATGGGATCTCATCTCTTTTTGTAGGCAGTCCTTCTTTTCGGGTACTAGGTACTTCTTGTACGTCAACTACCAATTAAATGTTATATTAGGTACCACTTTTCTCAAAGCTCATACTCATACCCGTCCCACACTATACTCGTACTCATACCTGTGTACAATACTCATGGCCATACCAAGCTATACTTGTATTCATACAATACTCATACCCAAGTCCCCATCCCACACCATACCCGCACATGAGTGCCATATGCATGGTATGAACCTATACCATATTAATATCCTTACCATACTCATACTGTACACATCTTTATACCTACTCACATCGTACATCTTAGACCTTTACTTTACCTACTATTTGTTGGAATTGCAAAAGTAACTTTGTAATAGCATATATTCATATGGGGCTACAAACTTACTCATGCAGTTCCTAAATCTTTAAAACGTGACTGATATTGCAATATTTTTAGGTTTTTTTATGGCTTGTTAAGCTAAAAACTACTTATGTTTAAAATTTGAAGCTTGTTGGTTGGCTAGAAGCTAGAAGTACCTTAGAATTATGATGATCGGTGAGTGAGTGTGTCAGTGACAAAAGTAAGGAACTTTGACGTGCAATAATTCTTAAACTACAAGTTCAAATTGAATGTTCTTGGGAATATATGTAAGCCATATCACGAGAGCATATGTCACTGAAAGTTCAGGGCTCTAGCTTTAGCCAGTACAAAATTACAGGACGTCGAAAGTGGCCTGAATGGCTTCGAGAAAAGGATGGTACGGCCGTGCCTCTTTGTTTTGCTCGACTTGGCGGGGATTCATTATTGTATCTACAAATACCAATACTAAAAAGCATGGATAGATCTATCTAACGTAATCGAACAAATCCACATCGACCACGACTTACAAACCGTACAATATTGACGTGTTATACCGTCAAACCAAATCGAGTTGAAATTAATATCAATTAATCCTTGCCTAAATGGGCTCGCGCGTGACGGGATCCGCTCACGTCCGTCCCGAAGCGGATAAGGGCTGACGGAATGACAACGGTTCAGGGTTCATTTGGACTCTTTAGTTTAAGCCGACTGAGGCACTGGTCGCAACATGCTAAGAATAAAATCAGGTGTTTTTTATTGTTTGTATTGACTTAAAAACACATTCGTAAAAGTAAAAAACATATATGATTTTAATTAACTAACATTGTAATCCACGAATAAATAAATTATTTATATCCTTATTCCAATTAAATGTCTGTTTTCGTAGCCGATTGTTACACTTTTTACTTTGTGGGTTTTCAGTACATTTCACTTTGGTAAACGTGTTTTTCTCACAGAGAAGGTGTTGTGGGTAAGCCTTTACTCTACGCGGAGGGGGGTCAAAAAAGTGTGGTATAACTTAAATAACTAGAAGCGTCGGCTCAGTAAAAAAACTGATATATCTAACAGTTTCGATTACAAATGGTTGATAAATTCCAATTGTTTTGATACTTAGGCAATTTAGGTAAAATGGTACTTTGAATCTAATTTTCTATACAGTGGTACTACGTAAACGAAATTAATAACTAGCTTAAATCTAAAATAGGCCCTTGAGGCATTGTACCAAGGATGCTGGCGGCATTTCCCCGCTGTATCGCAATGCTGATACGTTGTGCGAGAAAGCCGCCAGCTCTTCGGTCACCAGTTACGTCAACCAGACGCTTCGCGATTTCTGCAAACAACTTATGCGCGCTGGGACCCCATGGACCTAGAATGCGCGCTGGGACCCCATGGACCTAGAAATAATAATAATTATTATTTTTTATTAATAATTGTCGAATTTTGGCGCAGGTACACGGTGTTTTTTTAAAGTTCTTTAATTTCAAGGGTGCATTCCTGAGCTCTCAAGGCAAAGAGAATTGAGTGTATACATAGAGGCTTATTGTCATAGCAAATTTTGTAGTCACAGTAAATTTACTGCCATCTTTCGACACAGGATTAAAACTAAAACTCAAAATGAATAAAAATATTAAAAAAAAATATATTTGTAATATGTTTATTTTTTTAGAACGCCATATGACTTTGACCCATGTTCTTTCACTGATATGTGTTACAATTAGTTACAATTGCTAAATATCAAACGGTGCCATTAGGGTGCCATTACGAGTATGGGCCAAAGGTATGGCGCCATCTTTCCGAGCATATTTTTTCTTGATTTACGAAGTACGTTTGTTTTAGACTTTATTTATCGTATTACACTTATAGATCTTTGCTCAAAGAAACCAGTATTCTAATTAACTCAATTTTGGAGATAATCATTGACTTATTTTTATCTGATAAGGCCCTTACGACCTTACGAGCTTACTAAGACTCCGCTGTCCGTCTGCCCGTCTTACCGTCTGTCCGTCTGTCTGTCTGTCCGTCTGTCTGTCACCAGGCTGTATCTCACGAACCGTGATAGATAGTTGAAAATTTCACAGATGATGTATTTCTGTTGCCGCTATAACAACAAATACTAAAAAGTACGGAACCCTCGGTGCGCGAGTCCGACTCGCACTTGACCGGTTTTTACATATTGATTAGTGTTTAGTAGGTATGAGTTTATCCATTTGTAACCAAATGCTGATTGTCGACCGGTCTGGCCTAGTGGGTAGTGACCCTGCCTGTGAAGCCGATGGTCCTGGGTTCGAATCCCGGTAAGGGCATTTATTTGTGTGATGAGCACAAATATTTGTTCCTGAGTCATGGGTGTTTTCTATGTATTTAAGTTGTTATATATTATATACGAGTATATCGTTGTCTGAGTACCCATAACACAGCCTCCTTGGGCTTACCGTGGGACTTAGTCAATCTGTGTAAGAAATGTAAGAATGTCCTATAATATTTATTTATTTATTATTTAAATGCAAGTACTATCTCGGACGATCGATATTCGAAATGTCATTGATATGTCATAGTCATGGTGGATTTAGCGAAGTTAACGGAGTTTAAAAAAAACACCGTGTATACTGGATCAAGTGTTGATTGGCTTAGCTAAAACACGTGTATACTGGAGTATATATTCTTATATCATAAACTGCCATTAATTTTAGTATTCCATTTATGTAGCCAAAATTTTATGGAACTACCTACATATGCTAAAGAAATAAGGAAGTTACATGCCGTTATAGGTACCTTTGGACCGCTCTCCTGTAAAATTCGGATTTCGCACGTGGCTCAGTAGGTATACTTAGGAGTTACCTATCGGTGTTTTTGGAAAAAGATATTGACCTACTAGGTAAATTAAACAGTTGTAGGACTTGTAGGTAATTAAACACTAACCTTTGGCCACACTTAACCTAATTAATCTAGAAAATAAAAGTGAGGATGATGATGATGTGTAGGGGCACTTAGCCGGGAACAGACGGGATGACGATTTCTTAAATTTTGAAAATGTTATTCAGTTTTAGCTGTATCAGGGTATGCATTTATATGCACGCATTTATCCAAATCCACAAGTTCAAACTATTATACACATGAAAGGTCGTCGTTATTTCACGCACAAACACGCAATAACAGAAGCACCAAAAATAATAACGAATATGATATGACACGCTGGTGGGACCAATAGCGAAGTTGTCAAACAATAGTGCGCGCCGGTATAGCACGCCGGCGCAAGGGAGGGCCGATCGAGGCCACGCCTTTGCCGAAACCACGCCCTGCGGACGTATTCTGTAACGATCAAATTTAGTTGAAATGTAACTGCAATTTCCATATGTTGAATGGTGTATTTACGTTAGAATGCGTTGTATTATGTACTTATTATTATTGTTTTGTATAATATGTAGGTGAGATAGGGCTTTTTATTTACTTATTTTTTTATATATATCAGATACTAGTTGTAGTTAGATGCCAATTTACTACCCAATCTGTCTGGTTGTGTTGTGTTGACATTTCGATTGGGCAGATTGGATAGATAGTTGATTGTCCAATTAATCCATTTGATTTAATAATTGAATACCTAATTTTTTTTTATTTCGGGGACAAAAAAAACACGGCTACGGGTTATTCGGCATATGTTTTATACTTATAGTGAGTATGTTATACAATGTAATGGTACCTAAAATATGTATTTGGATTAAATGTTGTATCTTGTTGTAAATCAAACCGATTTTAGATATACCTGCCTATAGAAAAGCTTAAAAGTTTTCTTTTTCAAAATAAGACCAAAAGGGCTTATAACCATGGCTTAGGAATGAGATTGGTCTGTAGGTCTTCAGAAGGGTGTTTTCACCTTCCTTGAAGAACAAAGTCAAAACACTCCTGTTCCAAATTTCGTGCGATACACCCTCGAGTAAGATGGAAATGAACAACTTTTCAGGCCTAAGTATTGGTTTTCCACTCACTCTCAGAAGGGAGCGCTCACCTGGCGGCTTGTTGTTTTTAAGTTGTTTCAAAGCCACCCTACAATCTGACGTTCGGGATATTTTCGGTATAGTGTGAGGTCAGCCTAGATAGTTTACCCTGTTGATAACTAATACATCGTTAAATATCTGCCTTTTATTCGAAATGATAAAGTCGATCTCGTTCCTTATGGAACCGCCAGGACCAACCAAACTCCACCTAAAGGTTTCTTCTAGAAGGTACGTAGGTAGGTACGAAGGTACCAGGTCTCTTCCTGAAGAAGGAGTTTATCTTTTTCTTCTTTGCCTTAAAGTTTACTTTGTATTAAAGTCCCCCATCAATACCATGGGTATTCGCATGTATGGCTTTCGATATGTCCTCATACATGTGGTCTCCACTTCCGTATCGTGATGTGTCGACGTTAGTGTGTATATCTGTATGACCTCAAGCGAATACTTTCTGGTGATTCTGAGTATAAGGTCCGCTACCCGCGCCGATACACTCACGATACAAGTCACGTTATTGATAAGGTTCTTGTGGATGATGAACCAAACACCACCTTAAGACATTTGTTCCCCCTCCCGTTAAGAGAAAAGGCTGCCTGACTAAGGCAGGAATAAGGATTATCGATGTCTCCCTCCGGACTTCGGATAATCCTATTATGTCCCTTCGAACCTTTTCTAACTATTGCTTCTTCCAGCGCGTCTATGTTCTCGCCGGTTCCAAAGTGAGTGCGTTAAATGTTGCCAGGGACAGTTGTTGATGATAGTAGCAGATACTCTCCAGGTATTTTTAGCACCTCCTGAACCGCCGCTGGTCTGACCACTACCGAAGCCAGGAGCGGCAGTGCTACCTTGGACTGTTGGCTTTTACATGTACAAAAGCTGAAAATCTGTTTTTCAATAATACTCAATGCCTGCCAAACCATTCGATAGATCTTTAAAATAACATTAAGGGTCTCCGGCAAGTACGGTTCTCCATACAAACGTAGTTCCGCTCTCATTTTAAAACAAGCAATTAGCTAGATTGCTCTGAAACATTGTACTTACAATAGGATAAGGTACCTATATCTATGCATGTAATTAGTTTATGTAGCCTCAGATACCATAGTTAAAAAAATACAGCGAATTTAAGTTATTCATACAAAACTGGTTTTGCTCTATTTCGTTTGTTTTATAAACTGGAGCTATATAAACTAATTTCAGACCTAGATATACCACACGTCATTGTATGTGCAAAGTTTCATTACAATCCAACACGTAGTTTTATGTATTACGTAGTTTGTATGGGAAGGTTCAATTCGGCCGAGCTTGCCGGGGACTCTTAAGTGCTTATCTTGTATGTATTTTTGTATTTGTATCATAAATTATAAAGTATATATTTTTTTATAACTTTGTTTCTACAAAAAAATATGACCGTAAAAAGTATGACCATAATATTGAAACGTAAGTAAACTGCTACGAAACTTTGAAATAACCGTGACTCAACACTGGAATAAGCACGATGTGATGTAGATGTAACAGAAGCGTTTGCGGCCTAGCGGTAATATGTAAGTAAGTACGACTTTTAAACCGAATGTCATGGGTTTGGATCCCGACTCGTGCCAATCATTTTTATGGAACTTATGTACGACATAATTATCATTTGATATTTACTTCCCAGGCCAAAGGTATAGAAATAAAGTTGTTTTCTTTAATATCTCATGTTAGTTAATATCTATTACTATCACTGTATATTGGTAGGTAGCCAAAAAGTTACATTAGGCAACCGCAAAAGATAAAAAATACACCCTAAGTACTTATTAAAAAATCATAACATTGTATAAAGAATAAAAATTAGAAATTTGGAAAAATTTACATACCTATTGCCCTTTTTAATTGCCTTACAAAATATTGAACTGGCAATTACCTATAGTAACCTAAGTTATTTATTTTCAAAATGTTCTACTGTCATATTTACAGTATTTGTTTATAATAAAAACACCAACATAGGTACCACCATGGTACACCACCATAAAATAATTGTAACTATTTTTTCACAAAGGCTATTAACATGAAACAGTGTTTAAAATAATATTATTGAACTACCTGACGATCGATATTCCTCCTTATGTTTTAATTAGGTACTTATATATTCCAGTGTTTGTAAGTACTTACGTTCGTGACATACTCTCGTAGTAAGTAGGATTGCGGTGAGGACAGTGGCAGGTGCATGCAGGTCGTTGGCGTTTTCTGTAACATATTGGTTAATAAGAAGTGGGTACAAGCGAAAATGAACTGTGTGTAAAGATTATAAGAAGTAGTTTAGGACTTTTATTTTTATAAAAACCAATGTTAAGGGTAACTTGAGTAGGTATACTTTACGTTCATGCATTTGGTTGGTTGTTTAGATTTACCTACGAGTATTTATAAGTCAAATCAGGTTTTTTTTTTAACTGTCAAATCGATTTGCAACTATGCAATTTATATAAAACACTGGAAAATGTAATGACGTCACGGTCAAGTTACCGACTCTTTATAGTTCTATACGATTTATAAAAAAGAAATTGTGTTTAAAAATAACTGCTGTCTAAGTTTCTCTATTAATGTACTGGGGGCCGATTTTTGAATTTCGACCGCTCGATTTCGTGTATTTCGTTCAATAATATCTCTACTACCAGGCATTTCAATTCTACTAATAGAATTGAAACGAGTGGTCAATACCACTAGATTCCCAATTTCTATCGCTCGTATTTCAAATGTATCATTTCGTCGTTTCCCGCCGATTATCGAGAGTCGAAATCGAGCGATCGAAATTCAAAAATCGCGCCCCTGGTGCTTTATTTCATGCATGTTGTTAATTTTTTTTATTTTAAATCCAATACGAGTATCCCTATTGTTTCATTATTATTGCTAATTCTATAATATATTATAATTATAACATACTTATGTAATATCATTATGTATGTTATATCGAATCTTCGGCTATACCACTGCTTAAGACACGTACTTTGATACGTAGGTATCTTCTTGTATATTTTTGGAAATAAACGCTCTGAAAGGCCAAGAAAATGTCCTACAGCCTACTATTTACACCCTACATGAAGTAAGTCTTTCAGTGAAAAATATTTTAAACATTATCAGAGCCCGAACCATGAGTCACTGACAGTGTCAAAACTGACATATACGCTAACGTCTGCGTAATTTACTTTCTATACATTTCGCTCGCACTAATATGCGAGTACGAGCGAAATGCATAGAAAGTAAGTTACGTTCTCGATAGCGTTTATTGTCAGTGCCAAACTGGTGGTAGCCACAGTTAGCCGTTTTCAAGTTTTCGTTAAAACGTATAACGGTAGTGGTGCGAAGATACTTCCTTTTGCATAATATATCCATAGTACCTTACCTACGTAGTACAAACAGCCCCGTTTAAATCCGTCTATTAACTATGACAGACCTACACCTAGACAACAGTGTCAATGTCAACGCGGAACCCTACACTAAGCTGTTGGCTGGTTTACTACTATACCAGTGGAAAAAAATCTAATGTGAATTAAAAAAATAGTACTCTTTATATATTTTGCACAATACCAGTTAACATGATGCCAGTTACAAACTTCTGCAAGAAAGTAGTCACAATGACCCTGCAGATGCATTAAGTGCAAATTGGTGCAGCAGTTAACGAGTGAGATCACAAAAGGACTGACAGGCAGGTGTTTTATCTAATGGAAGCTCTAATTATCAAGAAGAGTCCTTTATCTCTTAGATATTATAAGTATAAACGGAAAGCAGCTAATAAGTTACTTAGAAATACCTTAGGGCAGAAATATTTTCCTAATAATTATAGGTTTATACAATGTTAACGGAAATTGGCTGTGGCTTCTATTTAGTTCTAATATCGTCAAAATATGAAAAATGATTGTAGTTTTTTTTTAATTTTGCCATAATAGTTATTTGTATAATAGGTATTTATATTATTCAGGAGGTTAAGGTAATATTTTTAATTACTTCTTTCCAGACCTAAAACATTCATTACGAACCCGCAGCCTGAAAAAGTACCTACAAATGAATTGTATTTAGATAAGCGGAAATCGCAGATATTCGTAAAACAAGGTACTTGGGTACGTAGTATGCGCGGTATTGGGCATCAAAATATACATATTATCAAGTGCAATTTTATGTGTATATCTAATGTGAATTTTATATTTCAATCTTAGATATAATTATGCAAGTCATTACATAATACTAACGAAAACATTTTTTTCAAACCCACAGTAAAATTAAAAATTCAATTCAAATAGGTATACATGAAATCTACGTCAACCTATGTTTTGAGTAGGTATCTTTATTTTATTATTGCGCAAGACTTTAGACAAACACACCTTACGCCAATAAAGCACCTAATTAAAAAACGGAACGTTAAAAAAACACCTGTCGTAAGAAGCCGAAAAAGCTCAAAAGCAGAAAGGTGCGCGTGCGCCGAGCGAGGTTCTACGCCGCTCTGACGGGCGGCGCACGAACCTGGCAGGTGCCGCCTTTGGAGGGGAGCGCACCTTACTACATCTTACAAACATATCCCTACATTTGATATGGAACTTATTGGTAGCGATATAAGACCCATATTTCAAAAAGGACTATGACAAACTCTTGCAGGGCTTTACTCCTCTCCTTTTTATCGAGCAAAAAATGAACTGTAAACGCGATCACGGCCGCTACTAAGGTCAATGTTAGCGCTTCCTTCAGTCTACGTTCAGAAACGGCGCGCGCATCTTGCGTGTGCGCTTACCGGTACTCCCGTACTGTGCTGATATTGTACCCTAAACGGACGATATTGTGACGGGTTGAACGAACTTTGATAAAAATGACCATCTAATTTTTTTGTTTACTTTAACTTTGAGAATAGCCGTGCCTGACTTATATGAGTATATGCAGTGATTAATTTACACTGACGTTTCACTGGACGATCGATCACGCATCCAACCGATATTTTGTCGGCGACATCAGCGACTGATAATCGGAGAGACGTACCTTTTTTCTTGTAATAAATTATTTATACTCATTAACTGTGATGGACGAGTTCAGTCACATTCTCGGGGATTACTCATTTGTGGCATGACTGTGGGAGGACAAATTTAATCCTAATTAATTAATCAGTTTTGACTGAAAGTGCGTGCAAAGATGGAGACTTTGGTGTTAATACCCCAAGAACTGAGCTTGGCTTTGAGGCCTGGTGGTGCTAGAGGAAGGGAGGCATCAGTGAATGTTTGGACATCACAAGAGCTGCCGAAGGGATCCCTTTTATACCCTTTTCAAGGAACTATAAGAATCGACAAGCTTCACGTGTACTCCTATGTTCCTGACCACGACGTGAGTAACAAACTGTTTATTACTTACGTTTTTATTTAGGAAATGTTTTATTCAATGACCTTATTTAATTAAACTATCCGTGAATTCATGACATAAATTTGAATATGTAGATTTAAACTCAAAAATACTGACAGCAGGTACTTGATTTACATTGATTGCGTATGACTATGGCCTGTTCTAATTTAGAATTATGATTATCATTTGAAGACTTTGGACTTTTTCTTTGAGATGCATATGACATGACAACGTCTCAAGTAGTAATACGTTAGTAAAATATGTATTTTGTCATAGACTGTATCAAGGATTGCCAGATAAAATTTTGGACCCGGGTATGTCCTTAAACTACGTCCAAAAGAGAGGTATGGGCACTGTGAATGACATCTCGCTTTGTGTGGTAGGGCACAGGACAGCGGATGTCATTCCAGATCTAGAGCAGAGCCCAACTGGGGAGGTACCTCCACCTTACAGAAAACCGCAGCCAAATAACACTAGACCCTAGTGTTAGTGTTGTGTTCCTGCCGGTGAGTAAGGTTGCCAGAGCTCGAGGGAGAGGAGTGTTAGGGTCGGCAACGCTCATGTAACTCCTCTGGAGTTGCAGGCGTACATAGGCTATGGAGACTGCTTAACATCAGGCGGGCCGTATGCTTGTTTGCCACCGACGTAGTATAAAATTAAAAAAAATATATGCTCTCTACCTACCGCCCATTTGCTGATACTTCCATACTTATTTGTTTATGACTGCGACTCTAGTGAAAAGCGGTGCAAGTTCCATACAATTTTTTGAAGCATATACCGTTTTCCACATTCTAACTGGGTCCTAACTGAATTATAATTAACGCAGAGCAAAATTTACTGCATCTAGAAACTTGATTTTCACAGAAGGCTATTTACGTTAAGTAATAATCCACTAAGAAGGGGTTTTACGACATATTAATACAACCCCTAAAATAAGGTTAAAAATTCCACGCTAACGAAGTCATAGGCAAAAGCTAGTACTTTTACAATTATATGTATTTAACTATAACAATAATTGCTTTTAGATGAACTTATCTTAAAGGGCCTCTGCGCTGTTGGCTCTCGGCCCCACGCACGCCGTCAAAGGTCTGAGACCCCATGGTCCCAAGGTATGGAAAGTCAGGCAAATAATAAAAATATTTATTTATCAGCTCACAAAGGATTTGTAACAATTTCACAGTAAGATAATAAAAAATAAAATAAGAGATGATGTTGGATCCTTTGTGAGAGACTGGAGTCTGAACTAGGCATATACTTGTATTACAGATCATCAGGCTCTCACCCCGGAGAAAACATTATACCTACCTATATTATTATAGGATATGTTACTAAATCTACAACGACTAAAACACAATACTGAAGATACAGCCTACACACACTACTACAGTTAGTTACCTAATAAAAAAATCGCGAGACTTCCTTCTATAACCAGTAAAGATTCTAATCGGAATTTAAAAAACACATATTAAATGACAGTAATTACGCTTATTATATCAGAATAAATTATTTAAAAATGGTACAACATTAACATTTGATTTTGTCAAGTTTAATGGATATGGGCGTCCTTGGTAAATAAGTAAACGACACATTTTATTTCAATTTAACTACTCAGATTTTGAAACAATTTGTATAACACGTGTAGTGGCTTGCTATTAGGTAATTAGATAAAGGTAAGTATAAAAATATTCAAAAGGTAATATTATTTATTAACCTCCTACTTGTCTATGGACGAAGTCGCGTCCGCGTACACGTTGTTAAACTGGCACTACACAAAATGTTTACCCCCATTTTATGTTAAACTAGAATTTTTATTATTATTTAAACATTATCGCATAAATATTGGATTTAATGTCAGAAACCTTTCTCTACTTATAAACTAATCTGCTCAGCCGTTTTGACGTTAATGAACAAACTGTATCCAAATATACAATTGTTCTAACGTATACTACTTGTTTGTTATAAAAATAAAGTACTTGATTTAACCGGTCAAACAAGCGAACTATGAACTAGAAAGGCCACCGATAAGAATTTTGGTAGGTAGAAAATTTAGGGACATATCATTTTATTAGAACTTGAATATAACAATGAGATTTAAGCTAGTTATTAATTTCGTTTACGTAGTACCACTGTATATATCTTGTATACCTACAGATAAAAATATAACAATGAAATATTATATGTTAACAAATTACGCCCAGGCTCGATTTCGCAGATTTTGATTGTTTCGGTTAGCTTCTGTATTTAAATACATAATATATTATGAAACATAAATAAAACATATATTAAATATGAGGAGTCTCATGTTGTGCACTGATGGGAGGGATAACATCAAAAGCGTATCATTTTGAATTAAATGAAGACAAGTATTAGAAACCAGTTAACAGAAAAATGAACCAATTTTTCATGTCGAAGAACTATTCGACGTTGAGACATATAGCGCAACTTCCCTTGACTGCCGGCTTACAAGGTACAAGGTTACAGACAGGTAATTATATAATGAGGATTGTGATCTATGAGCAGGAAGTAGATAAATTAATTCAATTACTTGTATTGACAAATTCATCAATAGATACAGACTGAAGGTTTAGTAGATCTTTTGATTTTATTTAAAAAAAAACCTGCATATAACCGTGATCTACTTAATGATCAGGAAATATAATCATTGATCAATTACTCGTAGACGGTATACATAATAATTAATAATATAGGTATTACCAAAGATAGATATAACTCCGTAATAGATGGATACAGTCTAAGGAAAAAACGTGCCTCGAAAATCAAGAAAATTTGATTCTCGTTCAGAGGGCGCTACTAGTTTTGGCCTACAGTCGTATAGATGGCGTTGACGGTTTCGTTTGTTATTTAACAATTTTAACGCATATCAGTGAAATAACATGGGTCAAAATCATCAAAATAATTAATGCAAATAAAAAAAATCATTTATCTATATTTAAATACATCTTATCGTATTTTTACAAATCTTCAATTATAGTTTTAAAGTGTGTCGACAGATGGCAGTGAATTTACTGGGGTTACAAAATTTACTATGACATTACCGCTCTAGTATAAGTTACTCTATGGTATTACCGACTGAAGTTTTAGTATAAGATCCATTAAGGTCTAATCTAAGTAATTAAATTGATGTCATTAATTCCTTATTTAAATGGCAATTTTTATAATAACAACATGCGTTAATTTTTTAATTAAGTACCATGTAGCAATATACAGTTTACAAATCAATCTATAACTCACTTCAATCAATTGAAATCATATCGTAAACGGAATGATTTAACGCGGTCCCTTGAGCAACGCTGAGCTTACGTCAGAATTAGAATTACTTAATAGGTAGAGTATACTGGCAGTACTTAAAAAAAATGGCTCGATATTTATATGTCGTAACCACATAATGAAAAAGTCAAACCTAATATGATATGGTTAGGTATATCATGAAATTATAAATAAAATTATATGATCTGGCCCACACAAGTACATACAAAAATACGACTAAGTATTATTGAGGTGTAAATTGTAGCATTTTTTAAATCATTATGTATTGATTTAATTTCGTATGTACTTACGTGAAATAAATAAAATTACTTAATTGAGATTAATGAATGAGAAATAATATGATAAAGTACTTATATGGTATAGTAGTAATATGGTAAGGAACTTCATTTAATTTTGTCCCTGCCTCTTTTGTACTCACTTTGATGCAATAAAAAATTATGAATTATGAAGAGTAAAATTGAATCAAAGCGCTATAGAAAAAAACACCAAACATAACGTACTTACAACAATGTTATTTCAAGAACCTATTCCACACCAAAACGCATATAAAACACTATTGATAATGGTTGAACTGTTTGATACACTTACGGTCGGTAGCATCAAACCTACTGACGGTTTGTATGTAGTTCATTACAATTTTTGTGAGAATTATAGACGACGGAATGTTCAATGTTAATCAGTTCGTCAATTGTGCACGGTGCAAGGCACCCAAAAAATGTTGTTACAAAGGACACACATCATAGTTTAAGTATTAAGATGATATTATATAATAATTTTTCCGTAAGTTATCTATTTACCCGTCTTTAAAAAGTAGGTACTAACCCTTTAAAATTTTAGGTACTTTTCCACATTACTACTAACACTCGTCAAATAATCAGTAATTACACAGAACAGACAGAAATTTTAACGAAACAATCCAGTAGCATTGAAAATAAAATGTCTTCAACTTTCCCATTCATTACAGATAATCCATACTTAGGGCGTCAGTAAACATCGTTATTTGAAAGTAATGACTCCCTTCCTATGTTATTTGACTTGCTCGTTATACCTGTTCAAATGAATACAAACAGAAAACTTATAGGAAACCACAATGGTTTCGAAAACGTGAGTGTAGCCTTGAAATATACAGAGATGTACAAACTTGGTAAAGGATTGGTTTTAAGTATACATATTTACTACAATGTATCGGAATCATAACAATTGCATAGCTGATTTACAGTGATTTAAAAATTAATAATGTAGGTAATGACATTTTGGCAGCCGTCTTGTTACAAAAATATTATAACTTATATCACTTATACAATTAAAAACACTCCAACAACACTTGGCTTGTCCAAAGTCCGTCAAGCTATTTGAGAGGTTTGACCAGTGGAAGCTTCATAATGTCGATACTTGGGCTCTGGGATAAAAGGCAACTCCATTTATTTCTAGTCTGTGGGCTCGACTCCTCACGTCCGTCCTCGGTTACCAACGAGATGAGAGTTTAAAACGGACGGATGGACAAAAACCAGATCATAAGCAACCGCATGATTGTGCTTTTCGCGGCCAGCCGTTGATTTTCTAAATAAGCTAGCGCTACAAACTTGCATCACAGAACTTTGCCGTAAATGCGTTTTTTTGGTCAAATGCTGTTGTCTTTTGACCTGTCTAAAGTTTTTTTTACAGTTTAGTAATCATAGACTTCTTAGTTTCCCTGAGTTTGGTAGATCTTCAATTAAATTTGCTATAATTACTAATAACAGAACTGTTATTATGCGGGAAATACTGTTATTAGTACGTACTTACGACAAGTTGACATACCGATTAAGTCATCAAGTTTTGTAATTCGACTCATTTGTATGGACTCTGTAAGTACTTTTAAATAGGTATTTGTACTACTAGTACATAACTTTGTAGACCTTCATTATTTCATAAATGCATACCCACTATAGTTAATGAAAATTTTTAATCAACCAGAATACAAATGTTTGGTTTTGTTTATCCCATGGCTCCCACGTTGAACATAATTTTGTTGTACCTAAGTATAAGGTATTTTAGTGAGAATAAATACAGTTTATTTATATAATTCAAAAATGCAGTTTTCACTGGGCGTGGGCTGCAACGTAAAGCCGGAGCCACAAAAAAACTTGGTTTCTATCCAATACTTTATAGCAAGGAATCTAAATGCATTTCTTTATGCGTACCCAAGATATTAGCTTCAGAGGTTTCTTAAGTGAGACACAAAATTCTATATAAAAATAGATATACCTACGGAAATGTAGATAATATTCGAATAGTTAGAAAGTTACCACCCTTTCTCACTACCTATGCTTGTTCATAAACTAGATAGAGCACGAAATGAATAATAGCAAACTGCCTTTTGGATCCATTTTAGTTTATTTAAACAGCTCTAAGTTGTCAGTAGTGGTATTTAAAACTACCACTGATTACTCAGGCGTTTGGGGATACTAGTTTTAACTAGGAAAACACGTTTTATTTATTATTACGTGTAGGCTTGGTTATGTAGCTTTTAAAACTATAAATGCTTAATACATAGTCATGCATTGGTTTTATTTTTATTTCAATTGCGTTTTTTATTAGAACATTGGCAGCGAGCAGCAGCGACATACGCATGCTTTCTTAAATACTACAAACCAACAAGTGGAATCCCAGCGGTCATCTGAAAAACCCTCAAATACACTAGGTATATGTGTAAGTTCAAAGTCTGGGTAAAATGTAAACCAATCTGTTACTGAAACAGTGAGGCAAATCAGCCCAGTCATCCTATTGGGCAGGTGAGTTTAATAACAATTGCTTACAAAAAATGTACTAACATTTTAAATCGCATCTCGTTTAAAAATACCCTCAAATTTATCTTAAATAGAGCCACATAATCTAGTAGCGTTTTTATACATCCAAAGCACGCGCCTCTTCATAACCACTACTTTGTTCCTCACAAGAAGCTAATTACTATTGTACTGAATTTTGACAACGGCCATTTATAATTCTTTACACAGTCTTTATTGGACCGGAATGTATTAGCGGTGTTGAAATTTAATAATTGGTCCATTTCACTCGTTAGGTACACTACGATAATGACTAACTGAAGATTTGGTTGCGATACGTGCATTAAAGTTTGTTGCTCACAAAAATTGCATTTTTTACCAATATTTTTATATACTTACACAATTTTTATACACAGTTAAAATAGGGTATAACATTTTTATTTTAAATTTAATATATTTTATTTAATTATGATTAACACTAGGTTTTAATCATGTATTAGTAAATTACATTTGTGAGATATCTCAAAGGTTTACTATAGGTATTAATAATATCGTTGAACTAACAACACTAAAAAGTAAGTTACTTTTAGATACAACTAGTAACAAGTGACGAAGGGAAGCCTATGCTTAGCAAATTGCAAGCTGAATAAAAGATGATGAAAATAGTAATATGCCGTTGATGATGATGATGAAAATACATAAGTAACATGGGGCTAAATATGACGGATATTAAAAATAACAATAAAATTATTTGATAATCATATCTACATAATAAAATAATCATAGCTAACCTACGCATAATAAGTGTACAAAAACATATAAGTTACCACAGTAGAGAGTGCAAATCTCATTGTTTTAACACAAAAGCGAAAGTTCATTCTTCACTATGAGATAATTAGGTGTTTCACCTGTTGCATGGATTGCGTCACATGAGGTTTTTCCTCAATTGTATTGGACAGTGAACTTGTATGGAAAGAGTTTTTATAGCCATATTGTTTACGTGTCGGAAGCTATTCAGGTTAATTTATTACGCGGGGCGTATGAAGTGCATCATATCGCAGAAACAATATGTTAATACTTAATAAAACTTTTTCAAAGGATTTAGATAACTACGTATCTGATATTTGAATTGATTTTTTTTTCCAAAAATTATACCAATGCTACATACTCGTAAATCTCAATATTACATATAACATACAGTGAAACCTGGATAATTGAAATCTCAAGGGACGGTAAATTTTGTATCAATTAACCAGGTTTTTCATTTAAGCAGGTCGTGCCAATTAACGAGGTTCAAAAAAACGTTGTTTCAATTATAGAGGTTCTCTTTAGCAGAGGTTGTGTTCTGACAAATTTCTTTTATGGAGGTGCAAATAATCATTGAAAGTAGATTTAGAAGCTTACATTCTTTGTTTCTGGTCTATATATTATATAACTTAGTCTTGCACTTATATACTACATTAATCAATACTTTATTTTCTTATATTCGTTTGGGTTTTAAAATTTTTCCCTTAAATTGTAGAAGAAAGTTTCATTACTATCTCACCTACTACAACAGGCTGTGAAAGATACCCAATAAATAAAATTATTTCTGGTATTATATAAATAAAGATTTGAACAGTTTTGGAATAAAATAATCATTGCTATAAAATATATATCTAACGACAGATATACAAATTACGTTGATGACACCGCCACCCTAACAATTTTATAATTTTAAAACATGTCATCTTGATCTAGATTATCTGAGTTCAAAAAGCAAGAGCATGTCAACGTTCCTACATAATAGCTTCATTTTTCTCGCCCATACTACAGAGAAATTATGGAGTTCGCACGTTTGCCGCCTTTTGTTTTTTTTTATCACAAAGAATTATACGAGTAGCAGTCATTTCCTTAAAATTGTTGAAATTGTGACGATACCAGTAATTATGAAGTAAGACTAGACGCTGTATAAAATGTCTCGAAAATGCTTGTAAAATATTACATTGTAAGACATTTTCACAGGTAGGTGATTCATTTAAATTAAAATAATTATTGTATTTACCTAACAAGATGACTAGATATTCAGATTTTATTTTTATACAGTTTAATAAAAACCCATTAGATCGGTCGGGTTCTGATATTAGGTATACCAGGTTCCGATTATACTTAGGTGGCGTTTGACGAATCTTTGGGGTTAAGTATGTTAAATCTTGGGTAGGTACCTACTTATTATATATTATAACAAGCCTTTAACTATCACGCAACCTCGCTCCGCACTTAAATAATACAAATATACCTTGTAACAAATTCTCATTTAAAATTCTTATCGGTCCATAATTAAAATCATTCATAATCTTGCCAGTAATTGCCCGCAACCGTTTAATTGATGAATCACGAAACGCTCAAAAGTGATTTATTTTAAAATGAATATGAATATTTTTGTTGGTGCCTGTGTTTATAAAGCATATGCATATGCTGGAGATATTTAAACTTAGATAAAAAAATATTTGCAGATTATTAAAATGTACGGTTAACCATGAGTTAAGGCATTTTAGCCAAAAGTGAATTTTTGTTGTGAGTGTACATAATTCACCTACAAATAATTCGGTTATTATTATTATTCACTTTTTTAACCAGTTTTGCATCATGAATTTGTGTTTTTATAAATATAAATAATTCCTTGCAATTTAATGTTAGTAAATTATTTGTCAAAAAGTGAAAAAAAACAAAAACTATTACTGTAACGGCCATCAACCACTTCATCAATAGCGAAGATGAACAAAAACCGGAAAAAATGTACCAAAGAACTACACAACGAGTTGTTCCTATCTAGGGTATCACTTTTTGTTGTAAGTAAACAACTTTGTTGTCAGTAAACAATATTATTTTAACAACCAACAATGTCGTATCGTATATAAACTGGCGACGTAAACAAGTCAATATTAACATAATACAAAACACATCATTACTAGTTTATGGCGAGTGCTTTCAAAATGGAAAGCGCTATGCGAAAAAGACCCAGAAGCGGTGCAAGTGGCCAGTACTTAATATTCATGTGAATGGACTCATGTAAGAAGTTACCACTGAGACAACTCAACTGAGAGATAAACACAGTTTACACAGTACAGTTATGTACCTTGAGTGTGATGAACCGTGACGACCAAACATAGTAAATTATGATTCTTCGTGACAGATCTGTTATTGGATTACTCAAATTCTTATTATTAAAAGGTAATAGGACAAAATTTACAACTTGAATTATTATTCAAGATATTCACTTTAGTAGTTACTGTATCATAGCATCCTATACAAATCCTACACGACGCCAAAAAAAAACTAGTGGCTCTTTGAACTGTGACGTCGCGAGCATAGCTTAAAACTAAATAAATGTATGGATCCGCCATTTTGAATAATTTCCAAAAACTGATTCGATAAAAAAAAAATCTAATTACTTATTGAAACTGCTCGAAAATTGCACGAAATTTAGTTAGGAATTGCGACCAGTAGTGGAGAACAACTGGATATACGAATACATTTTTGGCCAAGCTGAAACGGTGACTTTCGCTAACGCTCGGTCAACTAGGCACTAAGGAGAAAATTGGTATTATGTACTGTTAAGGTTTGATCCGTACTTCTTTACCTAATGTTTACATAATCTAGAAAAACAATATTTTATTATTTAAAACTCAAATAGATAAACAAGGAACTAATTTTGTCTCACCATGATCATCAGTCTGATGCTCTGTTTCAAGCTCAAAGAGTCTTTAGGACTAAAAAGCTGTACAGTCATTAATTACTTATGTAAAATCCGCGTAACAGATACATTGAATTTTGATAGGTTTTGCTTTTAATAATTTTTTATGTCTATATCTGTAATATCACTAGTTTGTTACTAAATTTAGATGTACAATTTTCCATTGTGAAACTTGAAATCATAATAAAATTAACATTAGTTATCCACAACATCTAAAATAAACAAGAATATTATCTACAATACTTTCTTCTGCCAATTTGTTTGTCGTGCCCTACAAGGTATATTATATATATTTTAGAATTCACAATTATCAAGTTATACAATTATGTAATTCATGATCATTATTATGATGCTGCTTGCGTCTTGGTTAATAGCGTTTACCGTGGACCAAGTTAGTTTCACCTAGCCGGAGGACAAAGGATTTGAATAACCAATCGTCGCTTCGAAGCAGACCCATAAGTTACGGTTTGCGTACTATGTATATACATATCATTATTTATTGTAGCATAAGTTAATACTTTTAGGTACGAGTACTATACAATTTTAAGTTTGAAACAACTCACAGTGCATCTCACGCATACCAATAAGCGGGAGCGAGTTGTCTAATGACACGACTTCCAGTGCATTTCGCACTGCACCAATTAGCGTGAGCATTGTCAAAAAACTAGCATAACATGATTAAAACCGTAACAAATTGTTAACTCAAATTTGGAATCCTGGCGTGGACTGGCTGAGAGTGCGGAATTGAAGCGCTAAAGAGGACAAACTTCGGTGTTCCAAAGTCCTACAATTGTATGTAAGAGTGGTACTTATTCGCACTCATTATGCAAAATAGAATAAAAAGCAACCACGTTACAATGAAAGTAGTTGTTTCCTTTTTACGAATATACTTAAGTATAAATGGATCAATAACGTTCGGATTTTTTTTTGTACCTAACCTCTTATGAAAAAAACAGATTAAATTTAATTTTATTTTTTTAAACAGGCGACTTTCCTATGGACATTATGAAAGTTAATGATTTGGGATTTTTTTAAAGATGTAAAACGTTTGAACATACCTATAAGGGCAAGAAGATCAGGCTTTATTTTCCACTTACTTTATGATGTCCACAGAAAAGACGCGTAACCTTAATTTATACTAGGTACTTAAAAAGTTTGTAACCCCAATTCACGATTGTTCATAATTCACGGTTCAATTTAAAATATGAAGTACATACAGTACAGTAGCTACATTCAAACATATTTTCTAGATTAATTAAAAACCGATATTCAATATCTGATATTTGTTATTAAAAGTGGACAAGCCATCTGTAATAGTCCAAGGGCATAAACTGTGTGCCCCGTTATTCGATTCCGTACCCGAGTTTACGATTGAACCAATATCTTTGCTTGTTTATGTGCAGAACCATAAGACCAGAGTTTATTGAGTAGTGGGACTAGATGTTGCATAATATTATCACGTCACATTCGCATTACTATCTTACATTACAAGGAGGCCTTAGTTAAGTCACAAAGGACTGATCCTTTACCTATATGTATAAATATTTAATTGTATCCAATATGTATATTTTTAAAATGTATAATGGTTAATTGCCGCGATTTGTGTGTAGCATCTTTTAATCAAAAAATACTGTCTTAATAATATTATTAATTCATTAAATCATTGTTACAAGTTTTATACGGACTATCAATTTGAAACAGGCGCAATCAATTACACACTTGTTTCACTCACAAATCATATTAAACATTTCACTTGAGCGACTCGTCGTTTTTATTTCTAGAAATTTAATTAATCGAAAACAGATGGTACCTTGTTAACCGATGGTATTATTCGGATTCGGTTCTTAATTGAAAAATCGATAGGCGATTCATGATCTTTTGAAAGATCGCGCAAATACAATGCGCACACGCTGCGCCATTGACTTTCTATGAAGGACGATAATCACCTATTGTTCATAAAGTTCATATAGCTACGTAAATGTAAGAATGTAGTTTGATATCCAGGTTGGGTTCAAAATCGTTAATCTTATTGATTCAAATAATATATAGTAATGTTTACAAAAAACCGGCCAAGTGCGAGTCGGACTCGCACACCGAGGGCTCCGTACTTTTTAGTATTTGTTGTTATAGCGGCAACAGAAATACATCATCTGTGAAAATTTCAACTGTCTAGCTATGACGGTTCATGAGATACAGCCTGGTGACAGACAGACGAACAGACAGACAGACGGACAGACGGACAGCGGAGTCTTAGTAATAGTCCCGTTTTTACCCTTTGGGTACGGAACCCTAAAAAGAGTTGGCTCGAAATGTCAAAAATCAAAGACAATTACAATTCGATTATTCGGGCTTCATCAGTTCAGAGGTTCACCAAATGTCGATTTACGATAGAAAATGCACGAGTTACAATAAATAATTACCCTAATCACTATAGTTAGGTGTGCCTATCTTATTTGAAGCAACTGCTAACTTTTTAGTGTTTTGTTTTGTATGGTCATACAAGATTTCTCGAAGATGGTTGGTCCGATTTGTATTTTTTTTAAATGGTGGTTCATAGTTTTTATAATCGCATCAGAACCCGATTATTGTACCCTAGAAAAATCTAGAGAACTCTTTAATATAAGCAAACTAGGTGCATATATTATACCTACATTTTAATGTAGTAATGTAGTATCTAATCTAAGTAATCTTAATGTGTTGTGTGTGTAGTAAGTAGTAATCTTAATGTGTTTTGTAAACATACCACAACTATTTATAATGCATAATGCAAGAGGCCTTTATATTAACCCGTCGTCTATGCTAATATTTGTATTGGTGCAAATCTAAATAAAATATAATTTGCAATGGCAACAAATAACACCATAAATAAACTATAAAAATTTTTTAAGGCTTAGAGCATTTTTATAATGTGCCCGGTTTCCAAAATTTACATATAGTTTTGTAGTTAGCGTGACTGAATTCCCACGGCTGCTGGTTTGGATTTTGAATTCATTCGGCGCCCAGAGCTAAGGATATCGTAATTTTAGAGTTTCCGGGCAATTGATTATGGTTCCCTAATTCAGTTATTTGCAATTGGTATTCACATTGATCAGCGCGTCGAAAGTTAGCGTAAAAGCGCGGGTGAAGGTGCAATATAAGCCTTGCGCACAACAATAAAGGTGCCGTTCGGATGTCAAGTATGAGGCGTTTGCCGCCGCATTAAGGATGACACGTCAGACCGGGCCGTGTCCGGGCCGGAGCTTCCGGCGCTTACTTTTCTATGACATGACAGGTGATCACATGGTGCTTTCCATAGAAAACGAAGCGCCGGAAGCTCCGGCCCGGACACGGCCCGGTCTAACGTGAGTCATCCTTTACTACTCAGCTGTGATTATGACGTTCAATCCGTCACTCATTTTACTAAGGAAATTGACAGATACAGCGCCTGAATCAAGGTAGCTTGACAAGACGTAAGTAGCTAACTCTTATAACTAGCTATTGCTGTTTCCTTATTTACTGCCTAATATTCCTATTGTTTCTTAAAATCTTATTTTGAGAATACATTTGTTAAAATACTTAATTTATTCAAATTTTATACTGTGTTTATTTTCAACCAGGAAAGAATGATTTTTACTATGTGTGAAAAAGGAGAATAAAAAAGCGACATAAAATGTATCTAACCATTTATTTCGTCATATTACGGCTTATACGTGCAACGTGCAACCATAAGAACCCCGTAATGGATGGTAATGAAATTCTTATCTGTTCAAAAGTTCAAAATGATCGATAGAGTGACCAAAGGTAGACATTATTTTATCGAATGCATACATTTTTGAAAGGTAAAAAAGTTTTTAGCTTACTTAGTAATATTAAGAATAGTAAACCTTTTTTAAATAAACCTTTTTGTAGAGAAAGGGTAAACGATAAATAATTGAAATTGCAAAGAAAAATAATTATGTGTCTACATTTTTTTAACGAAGTGATCGCTACCATATATTAATGTGTTTATTAACTAATGTAGGTAATACAATAACCGGACAAGTGCGAGTCGGACTCGCCCACCGAGGGTTCCGTACAATTTTTTTTATTAATTTATAGTTTTGAGATTTTTCCCTGTACTTGTAGTGTAAGAAGATATTACTTGCCAAATATCATAGTTCCAGGTCAACGGGAATTACCCAATGAATTTTGATTCCTTTCAGTGTCAAAATATACGTTTTTGCGGCATAAACGGCCGTATCTTTTATTACGTTAACTTAGAAGTCTGATTTTTTCACAGCTTCAAGGGACTGGTAGACTTGAGTATAGTTTTAATTTCAACTCGATACCTTCATGCGTTCCCGAGATAAAGGGTCTTGACGGACGGACGGACAACAAAGTGAGTGTCGAAACCCTAACAACCAATAAAACCAAAAATCCATATTACTTATATTAATACATTACATATATAGACTAGATGTGCAGAAACCATTGTTATAATTAAACTTCACACAAATCTCGACCGGTTAGACCAGTTAGTTAGAGTTCCGCAAAATTATGTGCGTTGCCTTATCTCAAGCTTTGCCATAAAATATTATTTGTAGGAAAACCAATTTGTTTCTTCACTATTGAAATTGTGATTTATGAGTTAAGATTTATTTATGTTTTACTTCTCTGTCCAAGTAAGCCACTATTGTACGGGGACTTGATTAAGTTATGATGTTTCTAATTTAGATTCATTGTTAGACTTTGCTAAAATATGCGAGTAATGACTATTTTGACAAGTCAATAAGGGTCTGGTTGTCTCAGTATATATGGTTTATTTCTTTGAATTATTGTTTTGCTTTCAGGGTACGTACAGTTGTTTTCTTATTAATAAAATTCAGACTGAGAACATGCTAACAACTTTTGCCAGGGCATTAAATAATCTGCATTTGCTTACATAATAAGTACCTTTCACTTAAAATACTCGCTTTTATAACCCAATTTACCCCTTTTCTTGGCAATGTATCTTATAAGATACATAATATTAGAAATACAAGTCGATTAAAGCGCAAAATAACCCACTTGTAATATATCCTTGTGTTATTTTTGCTCTAAGTGGCCATAACAAAAAACGTCCCTTCTAGAAAAGTAAAAAATTCCCTGTCTTCAAATTTCGTCTGAATTGCACATTATTCAAGTGACGCTAGAAGTCCCTTTTATAAAAGTTCCTTTTTATACTTTTCCAAGTTTATTGTAATATTCAGAATATCACAAGTATGTTACTGTCTTATGATGCTTAAAAAAATTACGTTTTGTATTTATCTAGTGAGACGTTAATATGCACCCTACCCTACAATCTTATAAATCCATAACTACACTATCGTTAATCATCCCATCAAATTTACCATATGGGTGAAATTCCGTTAAAATCCACTAAAACCCTAGATATATGTCGATACCCATATAAAATGATCAAAAAAGACCGGAAACATAAAATAACACACATCGTTAACAAAATTACAATAAAGCTATAAAAAGGAACATTATGCTTTCGTGCAAATTTGAAAAGTTTTTTTGTAACCTGTTTCAATGGGATATGAATTGACATGCGGTAACTCAAAAAAGGTTGCGCTAATGCGTTATAATATAGGTTGTGAATGGGACGAATGTTTTTTTTGGGAAAAAATGGCGCCTGGCTATGAATGAACAAGTTTTTTTTTACATCCTCATATTTAACAAAATTAAGTGATGCAATTGCGAGAATAAATTTTACTCCTTTCTTTGATCAAACCTTTACGTGCCGTATATAATGTATAGTGTTTTCTTAATTTTCTCTAATCACTAAAGCGCGTCACTAGTGTCACTACATGCATGTCACACGAGAGATGGGAATGAGAAAGCGTCGCGACTCGCGAAGTTGACCGTGACGACTTTAGTTACGCTCTGCTCAAATTTCAGCGCTGCTCCATAGCTACATAGGTACATTGTAGTTAGGTACCATAATATATTTAGTTAGGTAAATTGTGCTTATGTCAATTATTTTTGGGATCAAGTTGCAGAGTTCTAGACTCCGAAAGTGAGAAGTGGCAAAATGCCGAGACAACGCTAGGAAGATGATGACGTAGATGTAATGAACTAATGACTAGTAATAAAGGCCATGTTATGTATAGTGCGGACGATGGACTAAAAACATAAGCGCAATGTTAGTTCTCACTTCTCAGTCAACGGAAGAATTTTTCCCTCAAGACATAATATATGATATGAGTCCAAAATAATACTCGTATTTTGACCGCATCACAAAAAAAAAACAAAGTGCAAAACTGGACTAATAAATTACCATTCAGTAACATGCTAATTAGTTTAGAAAGATCCTGGACTTCCGTAGATCTGGTTCACACCATAAATATAATCATGTCATGAGAAACCGGCTTATGCCGGTAACTTATGTTCGTACTTCTAGTATTCTATAATCAGATCGATTATATCGCGATTGACAATTTTTATGGTTGTTGAGTGGTTTTGCTACCGGTACGCTGGTTTTATTCACCTTTTAGTTTTTATTGCTGATACGTATCTCTACATATAACATCGCCATTTATGAAAATATAATTATTACTTTACGTTTTAGGTGCACTCTCCTTAAATGGCGGATATATTAGGAAACCCGCTTATTTTCTTTACTTTTCAGATTTATTTGCACATAACAATATCCATTTCATGCTTAAGTATTTTTAGGGTTTCGTAGCCAACATAGGAAAAACGGAACCCTTATAGTTTCGTCATTTCTGTCTGTCCATTTATAAGTCGGTATGTTACAGCACAGCCATAATTCTCGAAAACTAGAAGCTACGAATATATATATTTTAATGAAATTTGGAACATGTGTATTTTGTGAACATGTGTACTTTAGAAGTTAAAATTAAAAAATATATTTATTTTTGTGGAGGGCACTTCAATATGTATGTATAACTAAAAGTAAAATCATTTTTTTTTTTCAGTAAAAATCAACGTGTGGCACATCATTCCATAGGTTTTTAAAAACAATTTTAAGGTTTCTACAAAAAGTTTTTGAATAAGTGAATAATTGCTTTAAGGGTGAATCAACTTTTTAGTGTCACTCGTTGCCATGATTACGATCAGTTGTTCAGGAGACAAAACACTTAAAATCTTCATTTTATGGTATTTAAATGTATCAAACATGCATTTTTGTGGTAGTTATAAGCAATTTTCATAATAGGCCATCTACTACGCATGTTAATAGTGTGTCAACAACATTTCTTCGAACAAAGTGTGCCAGTATTGTCTCTTGGACAACGGGACAGGATTGTTATCGTTACGTTATCGTGTTGTTGTTACGTTGTTACGTAAAAAAAAGTGATTTACTCCTCTAACTATTGAACCGAACGTTAAATTAATTTGCATAAGTACATAAAAAAGTATAATATATCTTAGTAAATATTTTCCAAGAAAATTCTTTAGACCATGATCGGTTGAGCCATGAATGAGGATTTTTCAAAAAGTTATCTGCATTAACAGGACGTGAGTGCCGTGATCTTTCATATCATATGAAGTTACCGAACCTTCTATTATGCGTGGCCCGACATGCACTTGGTTTTTATTTTAACAGTTAATGGTTTATTATATGTAAGTACATCTTATCTCGTCATCTGTCAGAGAAAACACATTACACTTCATAAAAACCAAATTAGCATTAACCAAATTCCCATTATTAACTTTCATATTATTTTGATCCATCATTTGAAACGTTATTTATTTTATTGGCACTGTATCATGTGATGTATTCACATAATAATCCATTTGATAATTAGATTTATGGTGTTGCTATTGAAAATTGACGTAAATTTATTCAAATATAGTCTGTTAATTGCGAAACTAGTGTTTATAGTTATAGTGATTTGATGGCTGACGCATGTCTATACATCACACTCCTCCCCTTACTAATAATACGCTCAATCTAATATCGCTAGAAATGTACATCATTCATTGCTTCTTTTAAACACCATTGACATTACTAACTTCCGCATAGCTAAGAAATGATGATCAAACATTATGGTAACATCTGATATGATTAATTTTCGTGACCACATCGCGACGGATGATGGGAAACGTTTGGCGGGTGATTTGTGAGTGAGTATTAGGAGCATAGTTCAAGCGCTAACACCCGTGGATGGGAGGTCAAATGCATTAGCCACCTAGCGGGTATGCGTATGCAAACGCTTATTAATCAAACTTACTTCTTAGGCTTTTTTTTGGTTGACCAACATTTTCTTCCTCAAAACCAAGTGGTTGTAAGTTTAATGTCTATAAACAATAAAGTTGGCTTTAAGGTTGTGGGACATGGATATTGAGCCTGAGAACATTAATGTAGGTGGGAAATATATTTAAAACTATTATTATTTCCAAAGGCCATTTAATTGGTTAATAACGACACTAAAAGTTAGTCGTAAAATTTACGGTTGTATTAGATTGGTACCTATTTTAAATGTTTATTTTGAACAATTTTGGGTACTAGTATGGTTCCTACCTAAACACAGTACAGTCGCTATCAGATAATATATCGGAGCGGCCAAGGTGTTCAAAAAGGTTTATCAAGACGAGCGATAAATAGATATGTAATGAGAAACAATATTTGTGTTATACAAACGTTGCTAAAAACTACACAGTACAATAATCAAGAAATGACAAAAATCGTATAACATACCAATCCCAAAACCTCGCTGGCAACGGGAATGCACTTGTTTTTTAGCCACTGTGTAATTTTAAAATGAAACTTTTATTCTGTCGCCACAAATTTTTTGGTGTCTAGCATGTCGCATTACAGAATTATAGTATTAGTAAAATTATACTTTATTTCTAGTACTTACAGTTCATAGTCTTTAAAATAAGCTTCATTATCGGACTAAGGTTATACAGTACTTAATTCACGAAGGCTGACATTTGCCTGTAATTTCATACAAAATTTTAAGGACAGTAGACCTTATTAACCTTAAATACGGTAAGTTGAATACGTCAAACTCTTTATCTGTCAAATTCGACGGTGAATGGCAAATAGTCATATCACAATAGGAAGTTTACAGTCACATACGTCTTTTTGTTTTCGAACGTCACGTACGTCACGATTCCGTCAGACAATTCCCAAGGGTTGATGGCTACTCGCAAGCGTGTAGACAACTCAAAAACCCCAGTGTAACGTGACCGTGAGATCCGTAACAACCTATGCGTAATCGGAGCGCTTATTTATACCGGTTTCTTTAGTCCTTGACTCGCGTTACTCACTCGCGTTACTCGCGTATGATAAGTAAGCGATGTATAGAGGATATTTATTAAGCTAAGATTAAAAGCACGATATAAATACTTACCTAAAACGAAAAAAAAAACGGAAAATTCTGAGTGAAATGCCTACAATCCGAAAAAAAGATTCACTTGCATCGTGGTTACATAAAACCACAGAATTAAATACTTTTATATATTTTGATTCTTTTTTATATAGGTACATACTTCATTGGTATTCCTTAGCGTAAAATCAGCGCTCATCAATAGTCCAAACAGGCCTCGTTACGTTTTTATATTGAATTATGTGACTAGTAGCGACAACTTAGAATTAAATTCTCATTATCTGTATTAAAATTACAAATTTCAATCATAACATGTCATGCGTTACAGAAAAGTAAGAGTTCCAAATTCGAAGATGTCAAATTTTGGACTATAGAAACCAGATTTTACGGTACCAGGAAATTTTATTAATACTATAGGCATACCTAATCCAACAAAATAATTTCAAACAGATAAAAAATCGAAATATGTACCGTTGATATGTTCCCATCATAAACATGCAACCAGCCAACAAGCGTTATTCAAAGTTGCTTAAGAAAGGAAACAGTTGTTGACAAATCGTCTAAAACCCGATCATCTTGGCCCATTAGACTCATTATATATATTAATAAAATATCTAAATTTATTAATATTTCCTTTAAGCAACGGAAGCAGTGAACATTGCGATGTTATCGTCTACACTTTGTCACCAACCGTTAAAGTTATGAGAAAATTTATATAGATCAAGCCATTTATATAAATCCTAAAAGTCACTTTAAATAATTTTACACAAAAAAAAAACGAGCATAGGACCTTTAAGTAAGTCAGATTTAGATTTATTTATTTCAGGATAAAAATTACACTATAAATTTGCATCAATCTCAAAATTATGCTTATCTTCTTATCATGATCGTCAAACATTACATACTAAAAAATAGAAAATAAATTAAAATAATTTTCTCTCCCAATAAGGATCGTCATATAAGTATGTATAAACAAAAACATGTCAAAAATAGATGTCAATCTTAGCAATTTAGAATCATCATTAAATGTCAAACAAAATAAAATATCACAAAAGAAGTAAATGTCATTTTTAAAATACAATAAATCATTTGAATCATAAATAAAATCAGTAATTTGTTATTTAAGTAGTGTTTATAGTTAGATCATAAAATGTGTACATTTTTAAATTGACTCTCGGACTATTAATACAAGTACTGTGTACTAACTATGATTAAAATTATAGCGAAGGAAGAGTCTCAACTAACACCTCGAGAGATTCTGTCTAGGTGACTGGATCAGGGTCAGGTGCAGAAGGCGGTAGTCGTGGACACGACACGGGTAGTCTGTTGGGTCTATCACACTGCGGCCCTGACCACCGTGCACAGGACACGTAGCTTGAGACCTGCATGCTCCGTTGCTGATTAGGTTTTTTTGTAATATTTTCATTGTTTTTATATGTATGTTTAATTATGAAATATAAATATTTTATAATGCCTAACTTAATAGTAAAGATGAATGAAGGGAGTAATATAATAATTCTAATAACGTAGCCTCTATACCTAAGTCTATAACATCTCATTGCTGGGCACAGGCCTTCTCTTATGCACGAGAGGCTAAACAAATGATATTAAGATACATGATTGATTCTGATTGAAAATAAATTTAAAATTCTTACATCTCGCTAAGGCAAATATGAGTCCTGACACAAATTAATAAAAGTATGTTTTTGTTTTCAAGCTAAAGAAGATGAACACCTAAAACCTAGACGAGGACATTAATAGAGTCAAAGATAAAACATTAAAAATTATAGGTACTGGCACGTGAAAGTGGTCTACCAGAATGACCAGTTCCTACATCGGTGATTTCACGTTCCGGTTCATCTTGAAGAAGCCAAAATATCTAATCAACGTTTCCTCCCATGATTATTAAATAAAAATATCACACCAAACATCGAAAATTGTTGCCGAAACCAATAAAATGGCAATTAAAACCGACATCCTTCAGTTTATTATCGGAAGTGTTCAACAAACGTGAGATTTTGTTATTCACCGTAATACACTATTAGAGATACCACGATCTCCTATCGTAAAGTAACGGACGTCACTTATAGATTAACATTGGACATTACTCATTTAGATACATTCAATTTAGCAAACATTTATTTACACAACATAAACGGCTATTAGTATTTTAATTTTAAATTGTAAGAAAATTCCTACCGCGAGTTGTGGGGTACTGGGTAATTGTTTAGAGTTAGTAGACCCAAACGTAAGTATTTATCTCGTTATTTTGCAAAAACGTTAGAAACATATTTAAAAAAAAAACAATATTTACATTTTGGATATATAGATATAAGTAAGACATTTCTATTCCATTTAGGTACAAAATGTTGTAGTTACAAGGTGTTTCTTTGTTATAAATGCAAATCTAGGTTACGTTACGTATCCGACTATATTATTATTATCATCGTGTAGTGTACTTAATATACAGATATAATAACAACTTTAACATACTTTTGACAGTTAAATCAAATTTAAGTAAAATTGTTTATTATAAAACAATTATTTTTCTATTGAAATAGCGAACAACGGATTTTATTCACATTCCTACCGCAATCAATAAGCATAAGCACCGCTCATTATTAGTGAAATTAATTACAGCAAGTCTACACATGGCTACATTACTTTTACGTATAGCCGGATATTGGGCTGCGTGTGAACGGCACTTATCGAAGCGGAAGTGCTCTAGCTGCGAGTCTATAAGAATTAGTTGGCAAAATTCTTTTAGTAAACGGTGTTCTATTTATTTACCTATTGGCACAAGAGGAGTTCCTTGCAGATAATACTTATAATGTTTTTGTATAAAATATGTATGTCGCCGTAAGAAGGTTAGTTTTATGACCGTTATCCGTAAAGTAACCGCACGTAGCGGGTATCAAGTCGGTATTTTCTTTTATTACTTTGTCAAACATCTTTTTTGGTAAGTCAATATACTTAATATATGTAAGTAGGTAGGTATATAAAAAAATTATTCAATTCCCCAATCCAATCCAATATCCAATTTTGTAATAGAAAATGTTCATAACTTACCAATCTTATCATGTATACATACATATGTTACTTAATACAATTAAAAACAAAACATCGAGATGAGCGAGCCGTGCCCGCAGACTTCTCGTTTTCACACCACAAACATTCACTCATATTTCACCGCATCGTGATTATTGACATCTGAGCACGACCTCGCCAGGGTATTGTACTTGCAAGTAAAATATAATTAGGTATTTTTTAACAATTAAAATGTAGCAATAGAGCCACTAATTTAATCGAAATCGTATCGTGACGAGTTAAGTCGTAAACATTGTCCGGTAAGCGAACATAACAAACCCTTTACCTTTCTTTAATTTTTTTATGAAAACAATTAACTAACATAACTCTTAGGAAAAAAGGCACTCAGACAATCTAATAACAAATTATATAAATACTTATAATAGTCACTAGGCACGTTTTTTTATTATTTAGGATGCCTGTTTTCCGACATTTTAATACTTATAATAGGCTTATTTTAGGCTTTTTTTTCTTTTAGAATAATGTTCTGTAAAAGAAACAATATTTCCCTATTGTCTTATTCCAGTCACGTTTTAGAATTAATTTTATATTTGTTGCATGTGCTTAACAGTACTTTACATTATATTTCGTTCTTACTTAACATTAACACAGTACAAATCAGATTCACGTAGCCAAGCATTGATTAGTTGTTTATTTAACTAAAACAGTTTTTGTGACTAAAATTTCCCCGCTGTCCACGTGACAGAATAACGTTACAAAGTGTCACTGTTTAGCTTAAGTACTTATCGATAACATGCATTACGTAAGGTGACATTCGGATGTCAACTGCAGCAAAGCTGCATACTGTTGCGACATTATTTCTGCGGCGCGCGTTGATGCCGCCGCTGTATCTGTAAATTATCTTGATAAAATTAGTGACGGATTGAACGCCATAATTGCGGCATAATTTGATCAAAAAAATTGACAGAATAGAAACAGTGCCTGCGTCAAGGCAAAGCACTAATGTCGACAGTAATGCAGCTGCAATTGCCATCCGAACGTCACCTTTACTTCATACAATCAGGTTCCCATACAAACCGGAAGATTTTGGCATCGCCTGTTTCCCAAATGAAAAGTCGATCTCATAAATTTTGTTATAAATCAAACGAATCATTTGAATACTAACCAGGCAGTAAAATCTTTGAAGTAAAGCGGTGCGCGGTAAGCTAAAGAGTAACATTAGTGAGATATATAGTTTTAGTTAGCTTTTTAAAAATAAATAAATTGTTCAACTATTTTATCGCATTTGTTTACATTATTAATCGCGGCTACTTATTCCTTTAATGGCGTGTTATTTAAAAATCGCGTGTTGTTAGTGCCTTCCAAAATTAGGTTCTTACTCTAAAAAACAACAAACTACTACTATTAAGTATATCGCTGAATTAATTTTTGCTTATATTTCTTTTGTAATTTCATTGTATATACCAATTGGGTAGTTGACAATTTTTTTCATGGTATCAATCGATCAGGTCTGTTTTGAGGATCAAATGTCTCTATGGGACCCATTGTCTGATGGGCCTGGACCCACAAATGATGGTCAAAGTCTGGCACCCGCACTTTACTGAAAAAACGCTCTAACAAAATGGCAACACATCGTGACGTCACTGTGTTACTGCTTAGAAGCCGCTTTGCATAGAAGTCGCTTTGCTAATAAGCCGTTTCTATGTATGGAAAACAAGGAAATTGGGATTTTGTCGGTAAAATGCTAAAATGTTGCGTTTATGTATATAATATTTTTGCCGTAAAATATTTTTTTAAATAAAATGTAAGGAATCGAATGGTACCGTTATTTTTTACCTATTAACATTCAAGTTAAAAAATTTTTTTTTTTACGAAACAGGTATTTTTTTATTAACTATTCCCATATATTTTATAAATTTCCAAATTATTGTGATAAATAACTCATTTTCTATCTATTTAACTAGATTTAGTTACAAAATTTAACATTGTGTCAGCTACACTATTGCAACATTTTTACTTTTATTGTATACTAGCTGTTGCCCGCGACTTCGTACGCGTGGATTTGTATGTTGGTGGTTATATATTTTAAATGAGCATAGAACATTATGCAGCAAAATATATCAGTAGGGACGGTAAATCATTTGTTAATACAGCGCATGAAATTTGTCTTTCACAAAGTACGAAGTTTCAAGCCCCTAACTGAAAAAAAAAATTCTCGATATAATCCCTCTCAACACTTTGATTTTCAAGTCCACTATTTAAAAAAAATGTTCGCTCCCGCTGCAAACATTATTAATACAAACTTTTCAAACACGGTGCAATCAGTTTTCGTCTATTTTAATATAATGCCCTTTTACCAAGTTTAATGTTTCTAGCTAAAACGAAAACTTGTACTACATATAAACTTACATCCCCTTTTTAACACCCTTAGAAGTAGAATTATTAAGACCGTTAAAATAACTGTTTTTGTAATATTATACAATGCCTTTCTAAGAAGTTTCAATAAGTGTTTGTAATGGATTCAAACTTTCAACCCCTTTTTAACGCTTTTAGGGGATGAATATTTAAAAACGCTTAAATTACTTCTCTTGTATTCTAATAATATGCCTTTATACAAAGACTGAAATCCTGTACTCAAAAAAGGTTTGATCTCCATACAAACTTTCAACCTCTTTTTTACCACCTTGGGGGATGAATTTTCAAAAATGCTGAAATATGTTTTCTTCCCTTTTCATTAAATACCTTTCTACGAAGTTTTCTACTCTATTAATGTTATACCTTTTTACGAAGTTTCTAATTGCTAGCTTAAAATAAAACTTGAACCCCATACATACTTTGGATCCTCATTTCATCCCCTTAGGGGATGAATATTGAAAAATCCCTTCTTAGTAGATAGACTAACGTTATAAAAACTATCTATTGTAAAAATTCAGCTCTCTAGGTCGAAGGGTTTGGGCTGGGCGTTGATTTAAGTGAGTCAGTCAGTCAGGACTTTTACGTTTATATATATATATATATATATATATATGTATATATATATATATAACATAGATTTTGTTGTTAAACATGAATTTCAGTTTTTGAGAAGTTTTGCACTTGAGTGACTGTAAATATTTTAGTTTGAGACATTTATTATCCATTTGTGGGCACCTCTCATCTATATATATAAACGTAAAAGTCCTGACTGACTGACTGACTGACTCACTTAAATCAACGCCCAGCCCAAACCGTTGGACCTAGAGAGCTGAATTTTTCACAATAGGTATCTTTTATGACGTTAGTATCCACTAAGAAGGGGTTTTTCAAAATTCATCCCCTAAGCTGGTGGAAAAAGGGTTGAAAAATTGTATGGAGATCATAATTTTTTTTGAGTGCGGGACTTGACACTTCGTATAAAGGCATATTATTAAAACTTAAGAAAAATTATTTCAGCGTTTTTAAAAATGTATCCCCTAAATGGTTTAAAAAAGGGTTGAAAGTTTGAATCCATTACAAATACTTTGAAACTTCCTAGAAAGGCATAATAGCCGATTACAAAAAAAAAGTAATATTGACGTTTTTGGAAAATCAACCCCTAAGGGGGTTAAAAAGTGGATGAAAGTTTGTCGTAGTCCTAATTTTATTTTAAGCTAGGTACTTGAAACTTCATAGAAAGATATATAATTAAATTGTTATCAATCTAGAGCAGCAATAAAGGCTTATTTTATTTATTTTAATTTTTTATAATTAAGATCACGAACATGATTAAGGCCATCTACAGGAAGTATTCTTGTAGGGTGACTCACGACGGCCTCGTCTCGGAGGACATACCGGTCCATGCGGGTGTTCGTCAGGGGTGTCTCCTTTCACCTCTCCTATTCCTTGTCGTCCTCGATGGCATCATGAATAACACCACCAACAGCAAGCGCCGCGGCATAGAGTGGGGACTGTCCAACGTCTTGGAAGATTTGGACTATGCCGATGACCTATGCCTATTGAGCCACACGCGCGCCGACATGCAAGCCAAACTGGACTAAAGATTAACATCCGGAAGACCCAGGAAATGAGGTGCGGAGCGACGAACTCGTTGCCGTTGCTCATCGGCACAGAGGGAGTGGAGAAGGTCCACAAGTTTACGTACCTCGGTAGTGTAGTGTCGGAAACAGGAGGGACCGAAGAGGACATCGCTTAGAGAATCGCCAAGGGGAAAGCAACCTTCGCACAGCTCCGTCCGGTATGGCAATCGCGGAAACTGACTAGGAGAGTTAAGCTCAAGATATTCCGGTCCAACGTGAGAACCGTATTGCTGTACGGATGTGAGACGTGGAAGGTCACTAACAACATCTCGCGTCAGCTCCAAGTCTTCATCAACCGCTGTCTTCGCCGTATCCTCGGTGTATACTGGCCCGAGAGAATATCCAACGTAGATCTGTGGGAACGTTGCGGTGAGACTCCGATCGACCAGCAGATCAAACGCCGCAAGTGGAACTGGATCGGCCACACGCTCCGAAAGGACCCGGATCACATCCCTAGGCAAGCCCTAGACTGGAATCCCCAAGGAAAGCGGAAACGTGGTCGCCCTAAGCAATCCTGGCGGCGGACGATCATCGCAGAGGCGGCGACCATTGGCAAGACGTGGAGCGAAATGAAGCGCGAAGCTCAAGACCGAACGGGATGGCGGAGCACTGTGGATGCCCTCTGCCCCATCTAGGGGATATAGGACCATAAGTCAAGTAAGTCAAAAGAAAAAAAAAAATTTCAGCATTATTGAGAATTCATCCCCCAAGGTGGTAAAAATGGGGTTGAAAGTTTGTATGAAAATCAAATATTTTTTGAGTGCGGGACTTGAATCTTTGTATAAAGGCATATGGCCACACAACAAGAAAATTAATTTAAGCGTTTTTAAATAATCATCCCCTAAAAGGGTTAAAAAGGGGTTGACAGTGAATTTATTACAAAAGCTTTGAAACTTCTTAGAAAGGCATTGCATAAGATTCCAAAAAAAAATATTTCAACGTTCTTAAAAATTCAACCCCTAAAGGGGTTAAAAAGGGGATGTAAGTTTATATGTGGTACAAATTTTCTTTTAAGCTAGGAACTTGAAACTTGGTAAAAAGGGCATTATATTAAAATAGACGAAAACTGATTACTTACACCGTTTTTGAAAAGTTTGTATTAATAGTTTCAGGAGCGTTTTTTTTTTTAAATAGTGGACTTGTAAATCTTCTAAGAGGGTCGAGAGGGATTATATCGGGATCAATTTTTTTCAGTTAGGGTCTTGAAACTTCGTAGTCCCTACTGATATATTTTGCTGCATAATGTTCTATATTATGCTCATGTAGAATATATAACCACCAACATACAAATCCACGCGTACGAAGTCGCGGGCAACAGCTAGTATATCATAAAACTCAAATGAGACTGTACAAAAATAATGTAAACAGATAAGGTACATACATAGAGTGCCATGCGACTCAAGTTCCCTACCTGCTCTGCTATTATTTTTCTCTTTATTTATTCATTTTCTTATGTTAGGTTTTTTATAATATGGATATAAAAGTAAAATATAAAAACACTTACAAAACAATACAAACTATTATTATTATTTGTATCTCCTCGGATTTCTCGGGCCTATAAATCCCGGTCTTTTGATAGGCTTGCGTGGGGATATAGATCCAACACGTAGAGGCCCCTTGGAGAGCTTTAATGTCATGTAGAACGCCTGCTGGAACCCGTTCACAGGTGCAACAATAGACACCCATGAACCGGTTGCAACAGGCATTGGGACTATTGTAGAAAAAGTGAACAGTATACCGGTCTATGGATTGAAGTTTGGGTGGACAATGAGACTGGGCTATTGAAAAGAAGTCCGGACACCTGCCATAACAATGCTAACACACGTTATCGAGGCAGGTGGTGACTTGCCGCTGACTAGATGGGCCCCTGAAACTGCCGTCTGAAGAGGACCAGGAGCAACACCGGTGTGAGCGGCTCAGGGGTGTCGAGAGGTGTGCGCCGCTTTCTACCCAGTGGCTGTTACCAGCCACTGTGCCAACTCGCGTCTTATGCATCTTTCACTTCCACCCCTGGAGCATATAGCTCTAGCGACTCCTCTCTGGTCAGCCAATGAAGGCAAGCCAGAGCTGAGAGTCCTGCGGGTCCCCTTGGGGTCCACTCCGACCGACGAAGACACGCCGGAGACGGAGACCCTGACCGACTCTCGGGAGCACTCGGGTCCGTGGGGTCGTTACTCCCCAACAGCTCGCCACAAGCTGCCCTGCCTTATTATTATTATTATTATTTAAAATGCGAAAATTTTCCACAATTGTACCTTTATAGAAAGCTTTTGAACTGAAAAACTTATTTCTGTAAGTTTTTACGCGATGTGTCATACTTTTGTTTGAGCAATGCCTTAAAATGTAACGAAATTTGAAAAAAAAATAATACAAAAACTTGTGACTTCAAATTCCTTTATTTTTAAAATTTTGGCATGATTTCTTTTTGTTCGTAATCAGTCGTTCATTGGCTATTAGACAAATGCTTTTTTTATTCCAAATTTAAGTAGCTTTTTCACAATTACCAGTTTTAGGTCGAAAGGCATACGGAATACGGCGGATTCACAATCATCATGTATGGCCATAAGATATGAGGATTTCCCTCAACTTCTCATGGATTCCATCATCAAACCTAGATATGATGATTATGAGACAAATTTGGAACTATGTATATACTTTTAAATTAAAAAAATACAAATCGGTTCAGGAATGAGGAGTTATGAGTTAACATACATACGAAAAGAACAGTCGACTTGATAACTTCCTCCTTTTTTTAAGTAGGTTAAAAAGTACGCGGCAGAACAAGTTCAGGACTTCACTTAGTTTGTAGCCATTTTGCTTTATTTTCTGAGGTTAATTGCTGTTTGAATAGGGTTTTAAACCACATGCATATATTATGGGTGGAGTGTCGTGAATGGAACGTGTTTAGGATTTCCTCTGAACCTAAGTAGGTAGCAGAGAGAACGGTTACAGTGCGCACTTTTTAAAGCTTATCTTATTTTGCTCACATTACTTTTAATAAAGTAGTTGGTGGTTGAATTAAATTCGTATTAACTTCACAACATTTCTGAATAATATTAGCGTACCTATGTATGAATAGTTATGTAGCTGTACCTAAATTTAAAAAGTTACGATTGGTACAGGAAACAGTTTAATTACCTTCATTTTACGTTTCATTTTCGGTATGGCCGTTATAAATATGTTGGATAATGTTGGTTTCATAATGATACTTCTGTACGACTGTGCCCGCGCACAGTGCTATTCGATCACGCAGTGTCATACTTATTCATTAACTAAGGATTACTTGCAAACACCGGACCTGTCCTGCGGGTATCTTGTCCAATAAACGAGACCGCTGCCACAGTGTAGCTGCAATGAGTTATGCTCTTCATTATAGTGTCTCACCTAGACGTCTTCGATTTAAGGTACCTACATTAAATATTAAAGAATGATTTCACTTTAACTTACATACGTAATTTCTCAGGCTAATAAGCCACAATAAAGGATGACTCACGTTAGACCGGGCCGTGACCGGGCCGGGGCTTCCGGCGCTTACTTTTCTATGACATGACAGGTGATCACGTGATGCTTTCCATAGAAAACGAAGCGCCGGAAGCTCCGGCCCGAAAAGATGAGTAAAACAAGTAGGTATTATATAATATTCGATTGATTTATATTCTAATAAAATATACAGGTATTGGTGAAATCTCTTCAGATGTCCTTTCCTATTTTTTTTCTCCACTTATTTTCTAGTGTTAGTGTAAAATGTTGCATTTCTTAACACATTAAAGGGTTCCGTACCCAAAGGGTAAAAACGGTACCCTATTACTAAGACTCCACTGTCCGTCTGTTACCAGGCTGTATCTCATGAACCGTGATAGCTAGTTCAAATTTTCACAGATTATGTATTTCTGTTGCAGCTTAACAACAAATACTAAAAAGTACGGAACCCTCGGTGCGCGAGTCCGACTCGTACTTGTCCGGGTTTTATACACATATCATGATTGCTCTTTATATCAAGTTTAGCAACATTTAAGTATTTTAATTATACTTACTTCCGGTGTTTACTGGTTCCTCTAATATATCAAATTTGAAAGTAGTGGCTAGAAACAAAAACAACAGCATAGAGCTAATTAATGATGAAATCTTAGTAATTAATTATGTGATAAGGAAGGGATTTTTATTGACTTAAGATAAAGGTTAAATTAAATTAATCTCACTCAACCAATACTTTCAGCACAATGAATAATGAACTCCAAAGTTTAAGGGGCATGGGCATCTCGATTTTAAAATGTTATTTGGATTTTAGTAGAACCCTAATTAATACAAATGGGTTTGTAAAAGAATATTCATCTCGTATCTAATCTATATTATAGACTGTTACAAATACTTATAAATACTCGTAAAACGTATGTGACTTTGCTAGGTATTTATAGATACTACGGTAAACTTTATGCTAAATCGCATTATTTGCCAAGTAGGGCCAAACTGACGGGCACAAAATAGTTCCAATGGAAAAGTTAAAGTTAATGGTTAAGTTAAGTTAAAGAAATTTATTTATAATGTATGTTACGGGTAATGTTAGAAGGTTAATTTAACTCAACTTTAGCCTGGTATAAGTAGTAAGTAGTACCCGAGCCTTTTGGGTAAAGTCCGAAAATTTAAACAACATTAATCTGTATTCGGCGTTTACCCGTGCACATCTAGATCTACCCAACACTGGCTGGGTAATGTTAGGTGTTGCATCATCACTTCTGACATTACCCTCCTATTGTTGGGTAAACCTAGATGTATACGGGTAAACGCCGAATACCTATAAATTAAAGCTGATTTAATTTTCGTGCTTTACCCAAAACACTTAGGTAATACTAGGTATACCCAAGTAAACTTAAGTTTACTTAAATTTATTCGTGTTTTTTGCGATGATGCAATGCCTAACATTACCCAGCTAGTGTTGGGTAGACCTATATGTGTACGGGTAAGCGCCGAATATAGATCAATGTTATTAAATTTTCGGACTTTACCCAAAAGGGTAATAATAGTTATACCAGGGTAAACTTGAGTTTAATTAACCTTCTAACATTACCCGTAACATATAATTGGGTAGGTAAAGTTTTTTGAAGATAGGCAAATTATATTTTTATCCGATAGTATTCGTCTTAGCGATCACGGAAATGCAGCTCTTTTATTTTTATTTCGTATTATTTATTAAATATATATTTTTAAGTGACCGAGATGACGTTTGTGAAATTTAACAGCAGATCGCACTAATGCCTGTGCACGTGATTTAATTGATGAGATAGAAAAAAAACGATGACAACTGTCAGTGTCACTTAGCCTTAGCTGTCATTGCCGAAAAAATAAAAATAACGGCCCAACCTTTCTGTTACCTTGCGTTTTGCGATTTACTGTTATCATTGAGATTTTTGACGACCTCAGCACGACCCAAGGACTTCTGATTCACCACGACATCTGCGAGTATTTGGACAAAGATTGAATCTACTTTCGACAACTTGGCACTGCTTATTGGACAACGTTTTCTTCCCTTACGACGACCCGACCCCTGCGCTGACCCTTGGACTAATAAATTAGTAAATTAAGATCACAGACACCATGGAACCAGAATCTGAAAACGCACGAATGGATCTATAATATTACAGGGATGAACTTTAGTGTTTTGTGCCGTCGTGTAAGAAGCGCAGACTTTACCACGTCGGCTTATTTAAGCATACCAAAGTCTTTACAAGCGATTTGGTGCCAAGCATTGGAGATATATTGCCCAAAACGCAACTTATATGTATGTGAGGACCATATCAATGTAAGTAATGTTTATTATAATCTACATATGTGGTGTTTTCTATAAAAAGGGACCTTATTATCAATGGCGCTTACGCCATTATAAACGATGCTCCGATATAAATACAATGCCGCGCGACGCTGTGCGGCGTAAGCGCCATCGACAATAAGGTCCCTTTTCATAGAAAATGTCCCATATTAAGATTGTAGTCTTTAATGTAGGTCCTTTTTGGCTACAAAGTTGCCGTGTTCTTTCGTTAACATCATTATTCTTCATTTGTCAAATATTACATATTTTTTACACATTGCTACTGTAGGTATTACTGTCTAAAATCATAACCCTCTAGCTGCAGTTTAAGGAATGCTGTTTAAAAACTTAAAATCACTTTAAACAAGTTCTTTAAGGCTTGTGTAATTAATTTACTCACAACCAACTTGGATCATTTTGTGTTAGTGACAGTATTAATCTTAAGGCTAATAAGTAAACATTTTTAAATGTTTTAAATGTTATTGAACAAAAGTTTTATCGTTTCAGGAAACTGCTTGCAACTTTCTTCGAAAGAGACACCTTCCAAAGCCGAGGTAATACAAACCAAAGTGATCGCCAGCTTGCGGGTACACATGGAACATGTCATACGGTGGTTGAGGGAATCCGCATTCTTGGAACCTCACTCGACTGTAAACCATAATCATGTCCAGTATGTAGATGAAGCCGTTTTGATAGCATGTGCTCTAGTAAACTTGCAAAGCAGTATAATAAAAATCAAATATTTTTTGTCTCGTTTTATTATATAAATCCACAAATGAATATCCTTTTACATAAACAAACACTTATCAAATAAATCATATAATAAGTATTAGGGGACATCCTACACGAAGATCGACCTAGCCCCAAACTAAGAAAAGTTTGTAAGTACAGTCCCCATCAGATGTATCAGACCGGCTAAAGTTCTCACAAATATCTGAGCACATCTTTATTGTCAAGACGTGAGGGTATGTGTTCAGATATTTTTGAGCACATCGGCCGCTCCGATATATCTGATGGCGACTGTACTAAGGGTACTAGGAGACGATATACAACATACCAATATAGATGAGTACATACTCATATACATAGAAAACACCCATGAGTCAGGAACAATATCTCTCTTGTTTATTAAAAAACTGATGAGAAAGTTGTATTTTATCCACATGTGGGGCAAAGTAATCAGATGCAAATTTTGAGTTGTTTCCTTAGGTTAGCTGGTGGAATTGACTTTTAAATGATGATTTTGAATGATCATTTGGATTTGGTCTCGTTTGATAGTTAATATTTTCTTCGGGTTGGTGTGGTGAAAATTTTTGTGTTTCACTCGGGGGCAAAATTTGTTTAATCCTCGTGCTTTGAAACCCTTGCAACGCTCAAAATTCCACTTTAAACAACAACTTTGCCCCCCTGTAAAACAAATAACGATTGCTCAACACACAAATACCAGGGGCCCATTTCTCGAACGGTAAGGTACATACCTGCGTCAAACAAGGGCCATTTTAATACAAATCTAAATATTTTGTAGAAATGAAGAACAAGAATAAAACGTAGGTTATTATAGTACTTAATATTCACTTTATTGACCGTCTGAAAAAGTAATTCACTGTGACCCGCTCTCCCCTAATTTGAGATTTAGGTATCACTACACTACAATGATTTGAAGTTTGAAAAAAAAAAAAAACATTCTAAGATTCAGGCATTTAAATAAACATTTATAGCGCCCCGGCTTCGCACGGGTTACACAAAACCTTAATGTGGGCTGTACACATGTGTCTCGATAACCGATTCTGTGTGCCTTTGGGCACTTATTATAAGACTTTATTTACCAGCTGATGCAGGGCAATCCTCACTATCACATGATGCATCATTGACATTATTATTATTTTTGTCTAAGTGAACGGTCACAATATAATTTTTTTTTCTTAATTTGGTCTCCGTTACAACTTCAGCCCGAAGAATACATTCTGTGTTGCTTCTTTTTATTTCGACATAGCCTACATTATTTTCCACATATCCGTTCCTTGATGCCCTAAAACAATAAAAAATGAATGAAGTTAAGGTTTAAGGTCTATATGTAGACTAAACATTGCAGGTAAAATATAAATAACAAAATGTTTAATGTATGTATTTCACTGATACGTACAGGAGGGCCTTCGCTCCTCTAATTTCGGCGGCATTGCTGTGCTTATCACTGTTATGATAATAATTTAAAATCATAACTAGGTCCATGTGGGGCAAGTTTGTACAATCTGCTCGCATAAACTCGCTCATCCTTCTTGCAAAACTCAGTCCAGGGTCTGCGCAAGGGTCGGGTCGTCGTGAAGGCAAGAAAACGTCCAATATGCAGTGCCAAGTTGTCGAAAGTAGATTTAATCTTTGTCCAAATACTCGCAGATGTCGTGGGGAATCAGAAGTCCGTGGCTCGTGCTGAGGTCGTCGAAAATCTCAATGATAACCATATGATAACACTAAATCGCATCAGAATATGCTTTAGTTATTATTCTGAGATTTCTGAGGTTATTTTTCGGCAATGACAGCTAAGTGACACTGACATCGTTTTTTTTTCTATCTCATCAATTAAATCACGTGCACAGGCATTGCAGTGCCTGATCTGCTATTAAATTTCACAAACGTCATCTCGGTCACTTAAAAAAATATATTTAATAAATAATACGAAATAAAAATGAAAGAGCTGCATTTCCGTGATCGTTATGACGAATACTATCGGATAAAAATATAATTTGCCTATCTTCAAAAAACTTTACCTACCCAATTATAGTAAAGACCAACTTAGTTTTTTTTTTATTTTCTTATTACATGTGTCATTTGCCAGTTGTCAAATTTACTTTCAGGGTAATGATAAAAAGTTTCATAAAAACGTTGGTATAGCTACAACCTACATCTATTTGCCAGTTGTGGCAATAAAGATTTAATTAATGGCACATTTTTCTTCAATCTTTACCATAAAATAACAGTTATCGATCAATTTACTTGAAACGGACAGGCTTTTAAAATCGATAGCCATATTTTAGTTGAATAAATGTAGTTTTATCACAATATTTGCCATGACAAATCGTAGTTAGGTTGATTTTTGGATTCTAAATGTCACTATCGGATAGATCTAAGAGACCGCTAGCATTAGGTGGTTTATTTATTGGGTACTGTTGAAGAAACAAGTGTTTTAGATGATTTTATCAGCAATATGGTACCTTAGTTAATTTTATTAGGTAACTTTCTTTGTTTATAAAAAAATACTTTAAAGACGTAATATAAATTAACTTTTTATTTATACGTAATTATCTGCAAGCACCTAACTTTTACTGCTTCTTAAATGGGATTACTCAAATAATTATAACTTTTTGAAATACTGTGGTGTACCAAATCATCGTTTATTTTGTTTTATTTTTGTTATTTATGTTTAGGTTAGGTAATTGATCCTTGAATGCACCAATACACCCTGTTTTAATTTTATATTACTTTTTACTTTATTTAAAAACACGACAAATTTCAAAATAAAAACGTATATAAACTTGTATTATTGACTGTCCGCGCCCTCTTAATTTTATTTGTTAGTTTACATTAATGTTTCGTTGAGAGCATTTCCATCCAGAATCGGTAGCTTAATCGCCTGTTAATTTGTTAGAGCTGAGCCCAAAAGTGCCGCCTTTCAAAATTTATGGCTTCATCTCGCTACTCTTACCACGTTTTTTACAATGACACTTTTGAAATAGCCGTCGATTTTATTTTATTGGTATTTTAAGTATCAATAACGACCGTCTCATAATTTGTTGGTTGATAAATATTTCTTACTTCTCACGTCCTATGAGGTGAGGGATTTTTATACATATGGTAATTATATTATATACAAATTTCAATCAGAGTAGAAAATATTTTTTTTAAAATATTATTGTAAATAGACATATGCGGCCATGTGCGAGTCGGACTCGCGTTCCAAGGGTTCCGTACATTACACAATTTTTAACAATGTATTTTTTTATGTGAAGTGTGAGTGAAATGTCTTTAAAAACCCGTAGAGGTCGGACCAAAAACTAAATAATTAAGTCCGACTCACGCTTGACTGCACATTTCTAATAGGTTTTTCTGTCAGCTATAAGAAAATAACTATTTTGTGATTTTTTTTTTCAAAATATTAAACCCAGTAATTTCGGAGATAAAGCTCAAATGGGAATGGTCATTTTTTGCCTATTTTCTTGAATAACTTCTAAACTGTTTATCCTAAAATTATAAAGAAAACATATTTAAAATTCTCACAATGAGCTCTTTTATTTGATACTAACGACCCGCCCCGGCTTCGCACGGGTGCAATGCTGATGTATTATACATATAAACCTTCCTCTTGAATCACTCTATCTAGTTACTAAAAAAAAACGCATCAAAATATTCAAAATCCGTTGCGTAGTTTTAAAGATCTAAGCATACATAGGGACAGACAGACAGCAGCAAGCGACTTTCTTTTATATTATGTTGTGATGTAACGCAATATAGTTTGAAAAATATATAGTCAATAGTCAATATATTCTTTATTCAAATAGGCCTAGCAACAAGCACTTTTAAATTGTCAAGTTTTAAATATTACCTTAATCTAAATATCAGAGCAATTTATTGATGCAGTTATTATTATTCTTAAAAACATTGAATTATTATAGATATGTCAAACTTAATAATAAGAATTCACAAAAGGATCGTCAAACACCAAAATTGTATAAAAAATACTAGTCTAGAAACTTTCTAGAATAAAAATCTAAATGTCAAAAAATATGGATTACCTAATATAGGTATTCATTGAATTATCAATTTCATCATTATTAACACAATAATAAATAATTAATTATTTTCAATCACAATCCCACGGTGTTTCATCATTCATGTAGTCTTGTGTGCTATAATAGGCTTTAGAGATAAGTTTACGTTTTACATATTTTTTAAATTTATTAACAGATAATTCAGTGATGATATTTGGAAGTTTATTATAAAATCTTACACAGTTACCCATGAATGATTTTTTAATTTTATGGAGCCGAGTGAAGGGTACTGTAAGCTTATGCTTATTTCTAGTATTAATGTTATGTATGTCACAGTTTTTCTTAAAACTGGCAATGTTTTTATGTACATACAGAGTATTCTATAGTAGTAAATATATTGACAGTGCACTGTCATTATGTCAATTTCCTTAAATTTATCTCTAAGTGAGTCTCTATGGTTCATTTTATATATTGCTCGAATAGCCCTCTTCTGCAGAACAAAAATGGTATTTATCTCTGAAGCACCACCCCACAGTAAAATACCATATGACATAACGCTATGGAAGTAACTAAAATATAGTAATCGAGCTGTTTTCACATCAGTTAAGTTTGAATGAGTGTCAATATGGGGACCCCATTGGAGTTTAGAATCTAAAGTTATACCAAGAAAAACTGTACTATCAACCAATTCCAATTCCTCGTCCTTCACAATGACACTTGTTTGCACATGCCTTACGTTACTAATAGTGACAAACTTAACACATTTAGTCTTTTTCTCATTTAACAATAAGTTATTAATATTGAACCAATTTACTACTTCTGAAATAGCATCGTTTACATCACTGTAAGCTTGTTGCTGTCGTTTGACTTTGAAAATAAGTGAGGTATCGTCTGCAAACAATACTATATCATGGTGGGTCTTTACAAGGTATGGCAGGTCATTAATGTAGTTTTTTTTCCTATGGCTTTTTGTGATACTCTACTTCAGAGATTTACAGTTTGTAGATATTGTACCGCTTCCTTGGTTAAGGTGGTGAAATCCTCCACCTGCCCATGGTATGACAATCAAATACCGTGTGGTGTACGGCCTGCTCGGGTGCTCCACATCGGCATACTGATGACTCGCACCAGTTCCATTTGTGCCATAAGTAAGCACAGTTCCCATGTAGATAAGGAACAGGAACGGCCCCAATATTGATCCCTGCGGTACACCCATAGAGACCAATGACCCCAGTGATCGTTGTCCATTCACATCGACCCTTTGTATTCTACCGTGTAAGTAGGACTTAATTAAGTTCAGTGCCGATCCTCTTACTCCATAAAAGTGCAGTTTCCTGATCAATGTTTCATGACAGACGCAATCGAAGGCCTTAGATAAATCACAGAAGATACCCAAAGCAACCTGTGACTCCTCCCAGGCATCGAAGATCTGTTTAATTAGCTCAACACCAGCGTCTGTTGTTGAGCAACCCCAGGTAAAACCAAATTGTTTGTTATGCATTAAATTATTGATGTTAAAATGTTTCAATAACTGAGACAATACTAATTTTTCAAAAATTTTACTGAATGTCGGTAACACTGATATCGGTCTAAAGTTCGTGGGGTCGGATGTGCTACCTGATTGAAATAAAGGAGTGACTTTACTATGTTTCATTAGATCAGGAAACTCACCGCAATCAACACTGTTATTAAATATAACTGCCAAGTCAGGCGCTACAACTTCTATTAAGGATTTGACAGCATGGACAGATACTCCCCAGAGGTCACTAGTTTTTTGACATTAATTGATTTAAACGCCTTTATTATATCTGAGGCACTCACATGTTCAAAATGAAGGTCTCTACTATATTCTGGGACATTATCTTCTAACAATGTAACGGCAGACGAGGGTGATGAATTTAAGTCCTTGGTTGTGGAAACTGGTACCTCGGTGAAGAATTTTTCAAATTATGTTGCTACATCTAAACTGGTATCTACAATATATTTATCAGTACGGTTTTTACTCACTATTATTTTTAGTCGCTTTTGGCGACATGTTTCGGATTCTTTGGGAATCCATTCTCAGGCACGAGTGTCCGCGGCGGTTGTACGTCATGCACTAGTCGTGAACATGTCGCCAAAAGCGACTAAAATAATAGTGAGTTAAAACCGTACTGATAAATATTTTTAAATATGTCTCACGATAGTTTAAGTGCGATTGGAGTCTACAATTTTATCATAAATTTTCAGTTTAAGATCATACATTATTTGTGTTGATCTACCAGTCTCCACATTAATCACTTTCCACGTTGTTGTTAATTCTCTCATTTACCCCCAAAAGTGGCCCCCCATGTTTAAAATTCATTTGTTTACGTTACATGTCCGTCTTTGAGTCACAAACATACATACATTTCAATTACAACTTAATTGGTCGAGTAGCTTCAGAGAAAATAGGCTTGTAACAAACGGACAGACAGACGCACGAGTGATCCTATAAGGGTTCTGTTTTTTTCCTTTTGAGGTACGGAACTTTAAAAAGCATCCGTTTTTCACATTTTATTTATGAATCGGGATAATACTTTCCAAATTGCCTTAAAAGTAGGTAGAGTATGTATTAACAATCCCGACAAAGAATCTGTATCGGGTAACGGTATAATCCAGAATGCTAATTCGTTTGGTAACGAGTTCGGACCTAATACTCACTTATCTCAACTAGACGCTTCGCTAAACATGACTTGAAGGTTTAAGTTTATAACAGCAAGCGTTTTACTTCTAATGTATTTTATTTTAAAACAAGATAAATAGGTACCTAACATATACCAACAAAAGTTTTCGCATCACACTATAGATGACTAGTAGAAAATTAAGTAACAACTATTATTAACCTTTTATTAGCAAGTTACGTTACAAGATTTTTAAGATATGTAGATAACGATAATATAACAGAATTCATTTTTTACGTAAATAGGTAGCAAAAAAGCAGACAAACGCCTTTTACGTTCACGACATTTTACGAGACTGTGATTAAGCAAATAATTGTGCACTCTATTTGTAGGATACCCAAAACGCTATGCGCTTGTGGATTAAGGCGCTTCGTAACTAGTGTAAGCTTTAATTTGAAGCCAATAAAATCGAACCACTTGCCATCAAACACAAGACTCTATGAAATTACAAATGATTCCATAATCGCTTGACAGCTGGCCAGAGTAGACACACGATAGTGAACCAAAACAAAACTAATCATGATTAAGATTAACCTTACGTCGTAATTCTTCGATCACTTTGGTCGGAGCCCATAAACATCGGACGTCACGTTTCAATGAAAAATAGTTTTAAAACGGAAATGGGTAATTTAAATTCTAACTAACCACATAATTATTAGTGTGTGTGATATAAGGAATTGCCAATAATCTATCGATCTGTTAATATCTTAAAAAATAAATGAGGTTAAAAAAGTTAGTAAACTGAAATCGAATTACCTGCGAAAGTGTAGGTAGATATATAATTTCCTATATAGGGACGTTTATGTAGATAAATACTGAAAATCCTTTCTTAGTCTTTGTACCGTCCCGCTATCTGAAACAAATGTCGCTATAAAATAAGTATTTTATTTTCTTGTTCGGTTCTGGAATCAGACTAAACCTGTGTTAGCCGTCCTTTACGTAAAGTAACGACCTTTGTATCGGTGAATATTGTTTGGAGATAAAATAGATTCTTGTTATAGTTGACAATTCAAAAGTACTTATAGTAATACTTTTACTTGAAATTAAATTTATCGAATAAATTTTTACAAGAAATTTTAATTATGAATTCCAAATTTAGTATTAAGTACTTAAAAACAAATCATTCAACAGTTTTGTATTATTATAGTGCGTTCTACGACGTAACAGAATATAAAATCTAAACCTACGAGTACAGTAACATAACCAGTTAAAACATAACCAGTTAACGTTCTAGGAAATCTTTAATGTAAGTTTGAAAGCTTTGAAATTGAGTCTAAGTTAAGCAGTGTCTTATTCCAAGACCTCCAATTAAGTAAATCCCCTTCTTGGAAGTTTTAAAGAAGAGCGATTGCAACATGTCGTGATTAAAGCGAATTATTATATGCTTAAAAACTGGTTATTAAATAATTTTTATTTTAATAGTATAAAGTTTAAAATTTATCTATTTTCAGTACCGAAAAAAAGACTAAGGAGACCCTACCGATTTTTTCCATATACGTTCATACGTGCAAAACTAATGGTTACAGAATAAATACTCGATTATGTTCTTGATTAGGCATACTAATGTAACTTTTGCATTTTGATTATTTCCAAAACTATGAATGAAAGTCGGTTGTATACTGTTCAGATATAATAGTCACGAGACCAGAAACAATTACAAATTAATATTATCCTTAATGTATTCTAAATTACATAAATAACATTGAAAACTAATGTTATTAATATAAGGAGCGAAATTTCGATGATTTCTCCGAAACCACATATTTTCGCTTACACACGCATTTCTAATCCGAACTTGCATTTCTAAAAGTATATTCCAAAGTTCATTTAAGACAAACAGTGGCACAAATTACATCGACGTCGGAGCTTGCGGCGTTCTCACCTTTACTGCCAACAATCAATCCAATCAAGCGTTCATCGTTCTTTCCTACTAGTGCGACAGTGACAGTTGCGTTTCGTTCGCTACGGAGCGTTAACGATTGCACGTTGGCTACACACCCAGCTCTAATCACACCCCTCCTTATACTAAACAGAATTTAGCAATTCTGAGGAGATACGTGTTGTTAAAATTTACTATAATTTGTATGTAAGTATAATTGTTATCATCTAAGAAAAAAACAGTTAAATTCGTAATTTCGTACCTACATAATAAACTTCATAGATATCTTAATTAATTTTTAGTGATTCTAGTTTGAAAGAGGTCTTGACCCCCGCTCCGGGTTTTTCCTGATGCAAAGGCGTCTGGCGTGATGGGCACCTTTGCGTCGGGGACAGCCCGGGATGGGTTTCAGTAGGTAGTTTTATAAACATTTAGTTTATATTTATATTTAGGTTTAGTGATTAAGTTTAGTTTTTAACTAGTTTTACTATTACCTATGTACCTATTGTTAAAAATATATTTTATTTAAATAATTAAACATTAAAAGATTAACTAAATGAATGTCAAAATTGTCAATAAACGTAGTTAGGATAATATAAATGAAATAAATAAATTAAAAATAAGTATTTTGTGCTTAAATAAGTATACAGTTTACTGTTAAAGGCATTGAAAGATTCCTCTTAGTTTTATTATTAAACATTTAATAAATTTCAATTTCATTATCTTCCTACAATTCGGTTATATCTAAAAATCTTACTATACAACTACCATACACTACAACAGTGAACGCATCTTTATATTTCCAATTTTAAACCTTATTCAGAACCCGTGATATATCGGCTACCGAGGCAATACCTGCCCACCAATTACTAAATAATTACAAAACCTTAACTTAAATACTAAAACATCATAAGAATATAACAACATCTTATACTCTTATGACCTTAGACCCACGCAGTTGATAAAAGGAATTAAAATAGGCTCTCTCAACTCAGTGCAGTCTGGTAATTATGATAACAAAAAATATTACGCGTAACCAGAAGTCGATAAAGCTCTTGTTTATTCCATTACAAATATGTAATGTCTTCAAATTATAAGATAATGGGTCGTCCAGATCTAGCGAATATGCCGCTAGCACGCCGCAAATGGAACTTAATAATCGATGCAAACGTAAGCATTTATAGTAGGTAAGTTAGTTTAGGAGTGAAGCCGCGGAAAGGTGGACAATCCGATATTACAATAGTGTCTAATATGAAAGCTTAATTGTATTAGGTAGATATAGATATACGAGTATATCTGCTTAATATATCGACTATGGCTACTTTCCTTTAGACAGGTGATTTTACAAGTAGCAAAAACGGGAGACAAAAATAATCTGAATTTAAAACATTTGAGCCATCTTTCCTCCGAAACCATAATACACCCGAACCGTGGAACTTCCCTCTGTTATTTGGCGCAATTATAACGTCGTGGAAGAATTTAAGGGCAAAAAAAGCGATAGAATTTGCAGGGCCCTTGATTAAAATTGTGACGGGATGATTGTTAGCAACGCATACTGCCTTTGCCTTTTTGTTTGATTATTTCAGAAGCTTGATTATGGTTTTTGTCGGTGTAATGCCTGGTTTCGGAAGTAATTTAAACGTCGGAATTGAATCCATGTTTATACTTTAAGGTTATGTTATGTCGCACCTATACTGGTGGCATCAAGATGTATAAATGTATAAGTAAGATGTGGTTAGCAAATATGTATACATTTTTAAACCTATGAAATTTTATTTTTTATACCTCTTTATTTATTTTACCGAATACCTACTCATGCAAAAAAAAAGATTAAATAATGTATAGGGACTTCTTCTTTCCAAATTTTCCAATTAATCGGATAAAAAACAGTAGATCCTACATTACCTACATTCTTCATGGAATTACTTTTTTCAAGTTTTTTTTCGTAAAGGACCGTTTTCTTTATTCTGTATAGAAGTTTCTAGTACTTACGTCTTAATACATTTAAAAGGAGTTTTGAGTAATCTTGAATTATAATTTAGTTTTTGAGTACGCTTCACGTATATTCAAGACAATACATATTAACAAAGCCAAAAGGAAGAAGACAAAAACGAGAGATTGAAAACAGGTGTGATGTGAGCGTGTACTTACCTGCTTAACATAAACAGGACGGTATTGTACGTACCATACCGTGACAGAGGGGTGGCACAGTATTGCACTTCACGCTTCGGTATACCACGTGTTCAGGGTGGGAGGCAGACCGTGACATTGCTGTCAACACCTATGGTTAGAGCCAATTAATGGTATAGCACGCCTTTTGATCAGTTGATAGGATGATAAATGTGTCGTAGCAATTGTCGTTCTCAAACACGATGTTTTGATAGAAAAATATAGCATGAACTTGAAGAGCATTCAACGCTGGGGCGCCACTTGGCTTGGCGATTAGTGAAAACCTCATGTTTTTAATATAAAATGATAGTTGATGGTGATGCTGGAAAGTAGAAGATTGTTGGGTATATTGCTCATATTGTTATGCTCCACGGTTATTCTCCGTTGGCTAACAGTTTTTTTTTTTTCAATTGTAGATGTAGGTATTATTTATTGAGGGTTGGGTAGACCGAGTCACAACGTCATTGTACATAGTTCGCTATTTTTTTTTTTTTTAATTTATTGAATAAGGAAGCAAATTACAGTTTTTTAGATCATTACAAGACCCATCGTAGGCAAAACCTTATGGAGGTTTGTGTGCCGATGGGGAGTTCGAGAATAACATAAAGAAAAACAATATTATATCCTATATCTTATCATAAATATGATTCTTAGTATACATAGCTTGTGTCGTTAGTTTTTAATAAGTGCATTTTAACGACATTTTTTATATGTTTACCATTTAAATATTTAGCACAAACAACTTCTGGCAGATCATTCAATATTTTAGGTAATATATATGTGTACAGCCTAGTGCCATATATGTTGTTATATTTGGGTATACAATATTTGTTTTGGTTCTGTAGACATCTTAGTTTTGTACATCTTTTGTGTTCTTTTAGTTTAGTAACATGGTGATATTCTTCTGTTAGTATGGCTAGTTTACACATATTTTGAACTGGGAGTAAATTACAGTATTTGAAAAGTTGGGAATAGTCTGTTTCGTACTTCTTTTTGATATGCTTAGGTACAAGTGTCTTCAATAATCTTATTTGTAAGTTATATATTTTTTCTATATATGTTTTATAGGTTTTACCATAAGTACTCAGAGCGTAACCGATCACAGAGTCAGCAAGGGCTAAGTACAACATACGTAGGGTTTTGTACGGTAACTTATATCTTAATGTTGACATTTTACTTAGGATGGCTCTCAACTTATCGCACACATAATTAATGTGTGGTCCCCAGTTGAATCTGTGGTCGATTATTAACCCAAGGTACATGTGCTCTGTGACCACTTCAATTTTTTCACAGTTACACGTTGTGATATTATGCTGGTGCAGGCAGCTATGTTGGTGTGCAAATACAGTAATATTATGAGTAGTTTTATTGTGAGCTGAACGAATATGCATTATCTTGGTCTTTTGGGCGTTAATTACTAAACCGACATCGTGCGCCCATTTGCAGAGGGTGTTAAAGTTGGATTGCATTATGCGTTCTGCGGCAGCTATGTCACGGTCGGCTGTGATAATGCATGTGTCGTCCGCGAACTGATAGACAGAGCCCTCAGTTATTATGTTGCACATATCATTAACATATAGCAGGTATTCCGTTGGGCCAATTATGGATCCCTGCGCCGTGCCTTTTTCGGTTTTTATTTCGTCACTGTATGTATTGTTTATTTTTACTCGTGTATGTCTATTTTTATTATAGCTTTTCAGCAAGTTAACTAGAGGGCCCTGTATACCGCTCTGCTCTAATTTGTAATATAACGTTTCATAATCTAGCATTTCAAAAGCTTTGCTGAAATCAATGAAAACAACGAGCACATGCCTTTTTTCATGCATGTGCTCGTTGATTTCATTGTTGAAGTCGCGAAGTAGCTGAGAGGTACTTCGATTTTTTTGAAAACCGTATTGTTTACTGTTAATTATATTGTTTTGAGTCAAAAAGTTACTGATTTCGTTACCGAGGTATCTCTCAATTATCTTATCGATACACGACAATATAGTAATTGGTCTATAGTTATTACAATCACTATGCGCTCCTTTTTTATAAATAGGGCGTATTATACCCGTTTTGAGTTCGTCGGGATATACCGATGTGGCAAGGCAGGTGTTAATCAAGTGAGTAAGAATTGGTGTTATTTTAATACAATTTTTTTTAATGTCCATGACTCGAATTTTGTCATACCCAGGGCTTTTTCTATCATTTAGACCTTTAATTATTTTAGAAATATTGTCGCATGTCGCCTTTTTAACCCTCATTGCCACATCTGCGCCCCCGGCGAACCCGGTATGGTCCAGAATTTGTGTTTTACATGTAACTGATATTTTCTTTACATTATTTTGAAATTCTTGGGCAAAATTACTACATATTTCTCTTTCATTCATTTTAAAATATTTCATGATTACATCATCAATGGAACAATTTATTTTGCCGCACAGTTCATTAATTATGCGCCATATTTTTTTCGAATTTTTAAAATTAAAATTAAAACTAAAACTAAAACTTGTTTAGGTTTAATATAAAAAAAAAAACAGTTTAGGATGATATGCCGTTGTTGATTGCATATCAATGAGGATATAATAAGATAGAGCGGTACTGTCATAGTAAATTTTGTAACCACTATAAATTCACTGCCATCTATCGACATACTTTAAAACTAAAAATGAAAATTTATAAAAATACGTTAAAATGTATTTAAATATGGATAAATGATTTTTTTATTTGCATTAATTATTCGCTGGTACGCGTTAAAATTATAAATAACAAACGAAACAGTCAACGCCCTCTATACGAGAGTAGGCCAAAACTAGTGGCGCCATCTGATCGAGAATCAAATTTTCGTGATTTTCGAGGCACGTTTTTTCCGACTGTATCCATCTATTACGGAGTTATATCTATCTTTGTTGCATATGTACCTAGGTATGCAAACGTAGAATAATAAATTAAGTATTTCTGAACCTAGAACCTGTAAAATGTCTAGTTGGGTCGACCTCGGTAAGGAAAACTGACGTTTTTCCTGTGAACTTACGTAAGTTAACGATTTGGGTAGACTTAACTAAGACTTTAATCATACAGCTTTTAAGAAATAGCTTCCGGTAAAAACATTATTAAGAGTATTTATTTTATGATGTACACAGGAAATACGTATAACCTTATCTCATACTAAATTTAATAAATTGCATATTGAAATAAACAATAACTTAATTATTTCGGCGTGTAAAGATAGTTTCAAAAGAATCGTTATTTTAGTAAAAAGGTATTTAATTTATTTTGCAACTTCTTTGCTTAACGTTATATGCCAGCTATAAGTCATGCCCACTTATCACTTCGCACCTAATACTACAGTAACGCACGCCCACCGTGAACAGAACATCGATTACACGGTATTTGCGTGCAATACCGACCGTGACGGTTAGTATAGCACGGTTTGAGTGGGGTGGGTGGCAAAGCGTGACGATAACACCCTATTATTGCTAATGGTTGTTGATACATATCATTCATTAGGGATAATACCCAATTTCCCACATAAATAAATAAGATCGAATAAATAATTAGATAAGTAGGTACAACTACTACATGTTTGAGACTAATGAAAATCGTAACGTATTTTGTTCATAAAAAACAAAATTATTATCGTTTTAGTTTGTAGATTTTTAATTAGGTATACCTTTGACTGAAAACTGCAATACTGCCAGTGCACAAAAAAATACTAGGTATGCCACGATTGCCACTTAAAACAAAACTGATCCCAGAACCTGCTCACAAGTGTTCCATTCATTCTGCAACCTGTCTGGACCTATAGTAGCTGTCAAATTGGTACACAATCAGTGCACCGCGGCTATGCAGGCGGGGTAATAAGATGCAATTTTAGATCATGACTGTACCATTTGTGACCGCGCGAGCCGGGGGGATAGGCTTGGTACATACAAGTGGTGTTAGCGGGAAAAACTAAAGGTTCAGATCAGTAAGTTAAGAAAATTACATTTTATTTTAATATGGTTTAATTTCTTTCACTTATAAGAGAGTTACTGCAGCAAAACTCAACTTGTTTAATCTACATTTGAGATAAAGGTACCTACTTAATTTTCTTTGTCCGTGAACCATAGTTGACCTGTTGTCATTAACAACGAAAATATTTAAATTATATAGTTAACACTTATTTACACATATATCTTAGACAACAAGTAGTTAGTTTCCTTACGTATGGTCCGCTTTCTCCTACATTTTGAACAATTTTATTGCAATAGCAGGCAATGTGTCCAGTTCCGTAATTCCCAGTTATTACCTACCCCCGGCCTTCACGAACTCGCGCCGTTTTAGAAATTGTTTCTACTTGACCGACAGCACGTGCGGTATTAGGAGCGGTTACCTACCGCTCCATATTATTATATCTGATAACATTATTTGCTTTCTGTTATAGTTTAATTATTATCAAATCTACGTATATTTAGTACTACGATAAACATTTTAATTTCAGTATGGCAAACGTTTGTCTGTCGGCTAACAAATTTCTCAAGAACTATATTACAATAAATACAAATGTTATGCCATAGGTACATGTCATGTGTATGTGTAATTGTTAAACATAAAATAATGTTGATTTTAAATATACCACTATACTTAGCCGTGCAATTAATATAATGCCAGCCATCTAAAATTTCTGTTGCAATAATAAAGTTCTTCAAGAATGTATAATTTAATTAACCGTGCCACTATTTGAAATCGCTTAATAATTTGGTGCCATTTAACACACCCGCGTCTAATCAAGCCAAAACTGCCTAATTGGTTGTTGGCATATATTGCAGACATAATTCGTCGGTATGAACGCAGGCGCACGGGTGCTCAATTTGGTGGAAGTGCGGCAAATAATCGCCTCCGGGCTTGGTGCAATCAACGTTTTCACGTAAGAGTAAGGTCGGACAGACGCGAAAGTACTGGACGTAAAATGAACACTGATTTGTGTAAATGTTTGATTGCAATCGCAGGACTTTTCTAATGAGTTGTAATATTTTACGTCTTATGGAGGTACAATAATTTGATATAATATAAATATTACTATTTCATGAGAAAAATATATATTTTTCCTACTATTTTTTTGTGATTGTAAAAACTGCAAAAAAATTACCTGAGTATTCTTTACCCAAAGCAAAATTTTGAATCTCTGTCCCTTTACCCAGTGTTTTTTTTTTTACTTTGGCACTTTTTTAACTTAACGAAAGTACGCAAATAATTCTATTCATAAAATTCCTTAGGTACAAAATAATCCCTTTTAGTAGCAAAATATCTATTTTTCCTACAATTTTTTTGTGATCGTAAAAACTGCAAAAAATTTACCTGTGTATTCTTTTCCCAAAGCAAGATTTTTAATCTCTGTCCCTTTACCCAGTGTTTTTTTACTTTGGCAGTTTTTTAACTTAACGAAAGTACGCAAATAATTATATTCATAAAATTCCTTAGGTACAAAATAATCCCTTATAGTAGCAGCGTGCAGTGAACACTGCATTTGGTGCATAAATTAGTGGCATCCTTTAAAAGATTCGCCCGAGGCCCGGACGTTCGTTTCGGCTTCTGTTTGCGGCGAAATGAATGCATTACTAAAGAATGCACGTACTGCAAAAGCGTTTAATACAGGCCTTTACTGATTGGTAATGCGCTGGGGTCCTACCTATTACTGAAAGTCACGCAAGCAAGCGGAACTTCTCTGTAAAACAGACTATTGTTTTTGTATGTAGCCTCCCAGAAATCAAAATTATATAACATCTATTTATCTCAATGATTTCTTTTCGATAATAGCATCACGAAAATAAACAGTTGAGAAATCAAACTAAAACATGTATCTAACAAGAATCTAAACAATCAGAAATCTAATGTCGTCTAAAAAAATCACTAAAATTGTACCATACTAAATTCAGCCCCTATAGCAATTATAATCGTTGGTCACACCGAAATACGGTTGGGTAATGTAGCTCTCCGGTTAAGACATAAGGAAAATTTACTTTTAATATGTAGCGATAATTTTATGAACGTTAATTTATGTACAACGTGAATTTCTAACACTTTTAGGTAATTTCTTACCTACTCATCTTTATCATAAGTGATAGCGATGAATATCGAATGCAACGTATGTAATGCCATAAGGCATTAAATACTAGTTAAGAGATTAGTAGTAGGTGGGTACTTGTCAATGAAACTCGTTATCAAGATTATTCACTCGAGCGAAGCCAGGACGGGAAGCTAGTCACTGACTCGCCTGTCAGTATTTCACATCTGTTTATATGTCTAAAGGAGTGTGTAGAATGAGTGGAATGAATTGTAAGCCTAGGGATAAAGGTAGAGTCGATACTAATAACTGTTGCCTATACTGTTATCTAGAAAGTTACATTGTAATTATTTGACCGAATTTGTAAATATCTTTCTTGACATTTTATCTGTTTGCATGTTTTTTTTTGTAATTTTCCTGACATCTATTGTTCTAGGGTGTAAGTGAATTTGGTGTAGTACTGTAAGCTTGCACTGTATTAAATAAACAATAAATCATACACTTAATATGAATATGTCTTATTGTGATATATCAAATCAAATGATAATTCGTACATAAATTACAATAAAATTTAACTGGCACAAGCCGGGGCTCGATCACAAGACCTTCGGTTTCAAGAGTCGCACGCCTTAAGCTTACCGCTGGGTCACCAACGCTTGAAGTGGCCTGCAAGTTGTATATTTACATAAAAGGATAATTGAATTTAAAAATTTCACAATGGACATGTAGACGAATAAACTTTAGCACAACCACTCAAAGGGAGTCATTTTATATTTAGTACCTTCCTTTAATCATTGAACTAAAATAAATGTAGTAATGCAATAAAGCAGTTACAAAGTACCTACATATCAACGTTTTTCTGTACCTATGTATGATGTGTAGGTACTACTCGTGGTATTTTGTATAGGTCAATGTGCAAGTACCTTTGTAGAGCGTGCGCGGTGAGCGATTTGACGCCTCAGGCGCGCTTCTGCGTGACCAGGCAGCCGCACGCGCAGGCTTGGAGGTTATTTAAAGGGTCCTTTTCTTCGGTACCTAACCCAAGAGATGGTGGTAGACTCAATACCTAGTTAAAAAACACGAATTAACGCGGGTAAGGTAAGTAGTTAATTAACTAACTACTTACTTGAGAAAATGCAATACATTACTAATTGATGTGTGAATAAATAATCGCAAAAAGTAAATTATTATTATCAATTTCTTTTCAACTTTGTGCCAATTTTTTGGAAGTTTGCCAAGCACGCTTTACAATTCCCAAGTGAACCAGACAAATTGCCGGGACAACTCTAGGAAGATGATGATGAAGATATTACCATACTATTTGCGTTGCTTAATTTCATTTGAAATATTAATATACTCGTATGTACCTTGTTTGTATTTTTATCAACAACGGCTATTAATCAAACTATTTTGATTCTACACAATTTTTTTGACCAAATATTTTTGAAATTTACCTATTATACAATCACGTTAGACCCCAAAATGATCAGCATAGTCCAATTTGGCTCAATATAATCATAGTATCTGTGAGTTGCGGTAAACGAATCTAACTTATTGATTTACAATATCGGTTAACTATAAAATCAGATAAGAAGGAATCGTTTTACTCAATTTGGTTCCGTGGACGATGAACGCAAAAAGTGTATAAATTGCCGTGATATTTTAGAGTTTTTTTTTTTTATAAATGCGCTAGGTAATCGTACGAGTATTGTCGTTAGTGGTATTTTCATTTAAATTATTTTGTATTATTGTACGAAGCTTATAAAAGGAGGTATGGTTTTAAAACAAGCAAGGTAGTCTACCTTGTCTGTGTGTATAATATTGACATGACTTGTTAAAATAATACCTATTACAAAATTACCATAATTTGCCCGTATTTCCTTTCAAAGCTCTTCTTTCTGAGAGGCCCCAAAAACATTTAATTGGTAAGATACTCGTTATACGGCAGTACGTCTCAATAACCGCTTGATCCAAAACAAGAACGTTTTTTAGGTCCCGATTCACGATTGACGTCAATTAATTTTGATAGGCCCATTTGGGAGATTGATTAAAAGTCGATTGCTCGTTGAATTCGTATCGATTGTTCGCATTGTACTTCAGTCGAAAGTGGACTACTGAGCCACTTTTTTTCAAATGACGTTTGTGCGTTAATTACTTTTATTAAAATGTCTTAGAAGCAAAATTAAACTTCAGGTGACCTATTTTGAGATAAGAATAAAACACAGTAAAATGAACATATGTAGGTATTTTGATAGGTAACATTAAAAAACGTAAAAACCCAATGTCATACATATAGAAATTGTAGGGTACCTCCCTTAATAAATTTATCGGCAAAAGAAATCAAAGAAAATAATTCAGAAGAACCGATTATTGCTTGTTGTTCAGTAAGAAATCGATCCCCATAAGGAAAAGCGAAATGACCTGTAGGACCACCAAAGACGTTTGTTACGTGCCGGAATAAATGTAATTACGACTTTAGTCCACAAGCTTGTTTTTTATCAAAATCGCAATATTAAATTTATCCAGGTTATGGATATGGTTATCGGGTACAGGTACAGCAATTAGAGGGTAAGGTACCCTTTTTAAAACATATCGCATTTAAATAAAACAAAAATACGCCTAATTTAATCATCTACCTATATTGGGTCTCTATTGTTTGACATAATTATTGAAAGTCATAATGTAATGATTGTCATATTATCATTAGTCATAATTTGGTTTTTCTCAGAAACGCTTAACTTTTCAGGATTGCCATAAAACAAAACTAACCTAACCTATCTATAGGATAACCCGAGGAAAATCCTGAAAAGTTAACGGATTCAGAGTGACTAATGATAATATGACAATCATTACATTATGACTTTCAATAATTATGTCAAACAAAGGGACCCAATATAGGTTTTCAACAAGAATTTCGGCATAAGTTTCTATATTTTTTTACTGCTGTGCATTTTTTTATCTAAACTTACCCATGTAGTTAGGACTTATGAGCCACAACAACAGCAACATTTATTTTAGTTATTTCTGCCTATATAAATACATAATGCTACCCTATATTTTACCAAAACGGTATTTTTTACTTAACATTAGGACATAACCCTTCGTCTGAGTCATTGGAACAAAAAGCTGACATATCCCAGACTCCTGCGCATCCGCCCGACTAACGGTACCGAGATTTATGAGAGCGCGTCTTCGAAAATACCGATACTGGTTTAGAAAGGATTTTTGCTGTGAATAAATTTCCATTTCACTTTCAAGGCTTAAAACAAGAGTACAACAACCAGTTTGAAAATATTTTGTAATAATGTAATGCTTATTACTAAACTAAAAACTAATTTATGTATGCGATTGCAATGAAATTGTACTGATTGGTTTTATTTTATTTTACCCCAGTTATGTGTGATCTATATGTACCGCCTTTATTTGATAAATTTTTAGTTGTCGAATTGAATCAAAATTGCGAACTACGTAGAAAAATCTGATAACATAAAATACCGATTAGGAAGCTATTGAAATACTGACAATAAAATTAAGTACTTACCTACCTTACCAAACTCTATTTTTATGTATACAATTTATGAATGTTTGTGTTGTATTAATTTATTGTATTCGAAGCCCCGGGCCTACATAGCAACCTTTGCCCATTAATTGGCGCGAGCACCAATTTACGAATGCGCGGCTACCATCTAACCTCCGAAGTCTCCGAACAAGCGGTGTTGTAAGCGTGAATGTCTTCACGCTTAAACCGCTGAACTGATTTAAATGAACTTTGGTACCTATATCTATTACAAAATTTATGTAAATGTTGTTTTTATCAATAATCATCATCATTATTCCATGCAGACGAAATCGCGGGAAGAAGCTAAAGTCAAGGAATTTGATTTATGTACCACTGTACTGTACATAAATCAAATTCCTTGACTTTTTTAATGTTATTAAGAGAAGTGGCTAGTTCAACGTAAATAATACATTTAACTATAAGAAAGAAAATAAAAGAAACTCCTAATATTAATCATGCGACATAATATTTAAAATCGTAACCTGACTTTTATTATGTGAGTTCTTTATTCTAATTTGATGCTAACAACCATCTAATATATTACAAATCTACTCACGTGTTAAGAATTAGTGTAGATTTACATTTTTATAACTTTTTAACATATTTAACTATATGGTAGCAATCACTGATTATGTTTTGATACACTACTCTCGTATCAATTCTGAATAATTTATAATAAATATGTGTTTAAAAGATTTATATAGTCATTTAATGTTGACATATTAGTAAACAATTATAATATATGTTTTAAGGTGTACAGTCACCATCAGTTATATGGAAGCGGCTGAGGTGCTCAAAAATATCTGAGCACGCACTCTAACTCCTTGAAAATATAGGCGTGTTCAGATATTTGTGAGCGTGCTCCGATACCTATATCTGATGGCGACTGTACAATTATTTTATTATTGATTTTAAAGTAATAAAATAATTAATCGATTTTAAAGTAAACTGCTAAATTAATAAAATAAAATATATTTTACAGTACATATGGTGCTACTTTCTCGCACTAGTGCGTAAAGAGCACTTTTCGTGCATATGTCGAAAGTTTAAAGGGCCATATGTACTGTAAAACGTTGTACGATACACGTGCGAATAGGTAATTCGCAACTCGCGTCGATTTAAAACACGCCACTCGTTTAGAATTTCCTCTTTTCCGCACTTGTATCGTAAATAACTATTACGATTTGGCAATAATACCTTTCGTTTATTTTTTTATTGCTTACCAAATACGGTTCCCACGATTCTACAGCACACTAATGTACGAACTTTCAAAGTTTTCTTTATCGTACCGTTGCAAGGAAGATTTCGCTTTAACCAATATTTTAAATCTTTCAATATAGACTGCTTGATGACTAACTAACTAGTATTCCTAAAATCGAGTATAAAATAAACAAACGTCTGTAATCCATATACTTAATATTATAAATGCGAAAGTGTATCTGTCTGTCTGTCTGTCTGTGTGTTAGCTCTCCACGCTTAAACCGCTGAACCGATTTAGTTGAAATTTGGTATCCCGGGTCCGGAGTCCCGGGAAAGGACATAGGGTAGTTTTTATCCCAGAAATCATCCTTTATGGGGGTGAAAAGGGGGGTGGAATTTTGTATGGAGAAACGATAAAAAGCAGATTGGATAAAAAATAAGGTACCCAAATTACTAACTCCACACGCAGACAAAGTCGCGGGCAAAAGCTAGTAAGTAGCTAGTACTTTTGCACGTATTAATTAAGAATAATTACCTATAGATTTCGAGCGGAAGCAATAGTTTCATATAGTAGATACTAAATAAAATATGAAATACTGTATTTGACATGTAAAACTATGTTTTATAAAGGAATAAATGAATGAATGAAGATAAATAGGTATTTATTTAACTTTATAAATAAGTAAACGACTGCGTATGTATCTATGTAAATAAGTTGTAAAGCATAAATTAAATTACGAAAAAATATAATATATAATGTGCATATGGGGTATTACATAAAATGCTTTAGATACCAATAGGTACTTGTACATATAAAGTACTTAATTTACCTTATTTTTTTAAAATGCTAAGAACAATTGTTATAAGTAAGTCTAGAACTATTACCTACACAGGGCGCTGGTCCATGCAAACTTACTCATACTTGTTGCAATTTTCACGTCATTATGTATAACTCCAGCGCGGCGGTTACTTCAAAGCTAGCTGTCGCCATAGATTAATATTCAAAATGGCGTAGACATGCCAAGGGAATTTATAATAAACTCAAATAAGATTAATACTACTTGACTCGAAGGCATCCTGACTATATGTAAATAACATTATGGAGCAATGTACACTGAAATAAATGTCATATACTAAGAAAAAGTGACCAAGGCCCCCAGTGCCCAAGGCTGGAATTGAACCAGCGTCCTTTGCTATCGCGGCAGGTGCCTGAGTCATTCGGCCACCTGGGTCACGGCAGCATAGGTCGAATTTTTCCAAGTATATAGCCCCCTGGCCATCCCTAAGGTAGAACAGTATGGTTCGACCTTCTAAACCAATCAACAGGTGATTCCGAGCCAGCGAGAGAGACAGAGTAGAGAGAGTAGCAGAGAACGCTGGTTCGATTCCAGCCTGGGGCACTGGAGGCCTTGGTCACTTTTTCTTATGCTATGACATTTATTTCAGTTTATAATTTATGTAGTAGTGTTTCTACTTAAAATAAAACAAATAAAAAGATTTACTAAAAAAATATTTAATTTGTTCTAATACTTCTAAGAGTATTTAGCAATATCTTATTATTTGTAGCGAAAAACATGGACAAGTTATATTTTATAAGTATGTCAACAAGTTTGGTAACTTTATCTAACACAAAACTAGATGTTTTCGTAATTTTAACATTATACATAGTGTGGTTTACGCAATAACTTGCCTTTACTAAGTACAAACTAATTTAAATTAGTACGCGTACAAATATTACTAAGTTAAAAAAACACATACAATATTTTATTCTCAAGACACACCTACTTTCATCCGCTTCTGTGCTTAAAAATGTATTCTTATCCTACCTATTAAGCAAATGAATGCAATTTACATCATGTTATGATAATGTAGTTATGCATATTGCACTGAAGCAATTTCACCATTAATGCACTGTGATACTAAAACCATTACGCTTAATAGAAACGCGAATTATTATCGCTTAAGATCTAGCAGATAGCGCTAAAGTTGGAAAAGGATGTATATTTCATAGAATGTAGACTGATAAAGGCTCTGAACTGATATGGATATGAGCGAAAAATTAGCTCTCATGTTTATCTCGTAAGCTATGCATATTAATGTGTGGTAGAATCGTAACATAGGAAATACTAGGTTACTTTGTAACCCATAATATAATCGAATTAAGACACCTACGCTATGTTAAAAATACAAATGAATATAGGTATTTATAAAAACTGTGATAAAAAGACTGACTGTAAAAAAATAACAAACCAAATTATTTTTAAATAAATATATAGTTTTAGGTACTAGACTTATAGTCTTACAACTCAAATAAACTTATAGCAAAATAACAGCCATTACAGGAGTGGATGGGTTACAAACCTGAGTTCTAATTACACCGTTTTCATTGTTCTCAGGTCCGCCACCGATTTGGTCTATTTGACGAAGTATGTACTTCGGGAGGCGTACAAGTCCGGCATTGCAATTGGGTTCGATTTCTACGAGTCTCTGAGAATTATGGGCCACAAGTAAGTAAAAATGTTATCTCTTTTAGTAGATATTTAATATTTTCATGCATATCACTTTAACTTTACCTGTATACAAATATGATATGAGAAAGCTGTTCATATCTAGATATAAAAAATATACACATATTAAAATATTTCGTTCTGTCCTGCTGTTTATTAATCAATTGCCTTATCAAAGCATTTTTACTCAGGTAAACCTAGTCTGCACAAAAGTCAAGGGCGAACCTGTCTACGAAGCAGTGAAGCCAATATCAGCCCACACAGAACTGGTGGTATATTATCTTCCTGAAAGACCTGAGGAGCTATTCTTTGTGAGGATGAGGAATAACCTTTACAGACAAACGATGGATTCCATTCTGGAAGGTAAGTTAAAAGTAATGTGCTATAATTCGGAACGTCTTAATAATATTTACTTATTTATTTAACCCTTATTGCAAAAAAGAAAACCTTACAGTACAATAGGCGGACTTAATGCCATAAGCATAAGATTAATGTATATTAATATAGCTTATCTTTTTTTTCATATAAGATGGCATTTAAAAAGCAGGGTTCAATGTTTTCTTTTTTTTTTGTAAAAAAGACACAAAAAAATCTTGTAAAACTGGTGCAAAAACCTCTATAGGGGTTTAGACGACCAAAGAAAGGATGTGAAAATGCATGAATACTGATTTTCTTCTCAGGCCAGAAATCAGTTTCTAGGTATTTTCATAAACATAACGATTACAACAGAAATATTAGGTAAGCGACACCCTGTTGGAATGCTCAGTAAATTGTTTACGTTAAATAATGACTTACGTTCCACGAATATTTGAACGCATGACTTTCATTTAATTGCAATCGATATATACTCATTGAATGCTTTTTATATGTAGGAACATCCGTTCATGCCGACAGCTGCAGAGTTATCAATATGGTCTTGCGATCCAATCGGCAAACGACGCCGCAATGCGTTATCGATTCATATGTAACTTAACTGGTCTTAAGGAGTATAAAGATTCGGTTTTTATTTCGTGAGATACCTAGTTTTGGAATAATTCGGTGCACTTTGAATTGTCTTTTACGTTTTATTATGACTTGTAGAATTATATACCGCAAACGCCGATTAAAGCATAAATTTCTCCGATGATTGTAAATTTAAACTATTTAAAAAAACGTAAATTTTAATTTAATATTTTGTCACCCGGCGTCGGTGTTGATGTGTGGTTATCAAAGATTACATCAATCGCAACGCGCTATTTTTATTGTCATTGCGGTATGACGTTCCTAAAAACTTTCTTTCCAAAATTAGATTTAATTAAGTGCTTCAAATTACGACAACGAAAATCTACTGAAAAGGAAGGCATGAATCTAATCAAGCTAAGAAACCGCTGCTTTACTAAATTAAGTAAAAACGCATAAATCACGTTGACACACAGATATCGCCATTTCACTGGCTGCTTAAGTGCGATAAAAAAGCAATCACGACCGTCGACTACCGAACCGGCGCGGGCGCTGCGGAATGTCCTTTGATGTGCCGGTGTTAGGACGGGCTTCATCAGAAGCGGAGCGGAGCTCAGTACAACAACGACTAGAAATAAATACAATTAGCTCAATGTTCAAACTCATAATATATGTAATACACATAATCTATTCAAACGTTATCAGTAATAAAATTAATTAATATTAAATTTTGGGATCTGTATCCATAAGTGACTGTAACACTAAACTGTGACGCTAGTGCCAAAAATGTACTTACCCTCCTGGCTCATGGTCCTAGCTATAGTTAGTAGGTACTTATTCGGTTCGATAAAATTTTAATATTTTTCAATTGGAACAGTTGCATTTATTTTGTTTCATTCAATTTTCAAACAAAAAAACCGGCCAAGTGCGAGTCGGACAAGGGTTCCGTACATTACACAATTTAAACAATGTATTTTTTATGTGAAATGCCTTAGGGGTCGGATTAAAAACTTAAGTAATTAAGTCCGACTCACGCTTGACTGCACATTTCTAATAGGTTTTCCGGTGATCTATACATTTTTGACCCAGTAGTTTCGGAGATAAAGGGGGGGATGGTAATTTTTTGCCTATTTTCTTGAATAACTTGTAAACTATTTATCTTAAAATTATAAAAAAAATATATATTTGAGATTCTCACAATGAGATTTGATATGCAACACGATATAGTTTGACAAACTTTATTTTTTAATTTTCTCATTTACCCCCCAAAAGTAGCCCCCCTGTTTAAAATTAATTTGTTTACGTTACATGTCCATCTTTGGGTCACAAACATACATATGTGTGACTGACGGACAGACAGACAGACAGACGCACGAGTGATCCTATAAGGGTTCCGTTTTTTCCTTTTGAGGTACGGAACCCTAAAAAAGCAACTCTCTTTCCTGCAAAATACGAGTAAGTATACATTTCACTAGCAAATTTATTTGGATGGCTGGGCCTTAGCAGAATACACAGTATACATGACAAATGATAATAATGGAAAACTTAATTTGTTGTTTCTTATGACCGGGATTGATTAACAAAACCGCTTCGCTTATTCTCACGCTTATAAGTAGACGCTGCTTTACACCTCTTGTTGAGATACAATCCTAGCTAGATCCTCTCAGTAAATCTGCACTTTGTATCCGTTTGAGGACGGCCACGTACTATCTCAGTAATACAGGTTTTTTCATAATAAAGTGAAAATGGGTAAAATAAAACTTTTGCAATATGGCCGCGAAGAATTCCTGAAACCTTTGATTTCATACTCGAAAAGTCCTTGATATTAATCGATAAGAACTACAAAACTCGACCTTATTCTGGTACAATTATGGTTCAAAATGGCTATGAACGTGTGGTGGTAATTAGTGAGTTTTGGTTGTCACTTGACGGTATATTATAATGATCATAACTCATAGACTAAGATTTTCTCGCATATATGTATTTCGCATAGCATTCAACACAATCACAACCGTCAGGAATCGGTAAGAGACTGATCCAAATAATAATGCTCTCATATGTTTATAGGACCAAATTGATTGTTGAATATTAATTATAATTACATATTTAAAAACCTTCATTAGAATATTGATCCAATCAAGCGAAATTTTAATTAACCAATTTCACGAACAACCGTAACGTAGTTAAGGAAATCTAGACAATTTATGTTTATTGCCTGTCTTAAAAAAAACCAGTTTTGACTGATGTGAAAAATGTTCGTTCAGAACTTTTGTTCCTAAAGCCTGAATTTATAATCCGCGGCCTTCGTACAAAGTTATCTAGTGAAATTGCCTATAAATCTTCATAGCTTTAATACAGTGTCGCAGATGTTGTGGATTAATTAGTCGCCGCGTTCTACTTGAAATCTACATTTATATCTTTAACATTTGCGCTGCATGTATTCCGTTTTCTATATGTATTATAAGATCACGGATAGCAGTTGCAGCGGCTAACAGACAGATGGCAATGATAGCATCTCTAGTTGCCCGTCAATGCATTTCGCCAGTTATCTGCACATTGATTTAAGATCAATACCGTATTCAAATGAATGTATAAAATCATTCAATTTTCTAATATAAAACATCTCTAAATTACCTACATAGTGGGATTGTAGAACTTATGATAATTTTTAGGGTTCCATACCTCAAAAGGAAACGGAACGGAACCCTTATAAGATCACTCGTGCGTCTGTCTGTCTGTCCGTCTGTCATAGCCTATTTTCTCCGAAACTACTGGACCAATTAAGTTGAAATTTGGCAGACATATGTAAGTCTGTGACCCAAAGACGGACATGTAACGTAAACAAATGAATTTAAAACATGGGGGCCACTTTTGGGGGGTAAATGAGAGAATTAAAAAAAAAGTTTTTCAAACTATATCGTGTTTTACATATCAAATGAAAGAGCTCATTGTGGGAATCTTACATTTTTTTTTTATAATTTTAAGATAAACAGTTTAGAAGTTATTTAAGAAAATAGGCAAAAAATGACCATTCCCCCCCCCCCCTTTATCTCTGAAACTACTGGGTCAAAAATTTTGAAAAAAGTACACAAAATCGATCTTTACCTAAAGATTACAGGAAAACCTATTAGAAATGTGCAGTCAAGCGTGAGTCGGACTTAATAACTTATTTTTGATCCGACTCCTACGGGTTTTTTAAGTACATTTCACATAAAAAATACGTTGTTTAAATTGTGTAATGTACGGAACCCTTGGAACGCGAGCCCGACTCGCACTTGGCCAGTTTTGAATGATGCTTTCTCCAAAGTAATCTTAAATAGTGTCTGTTGTGACATAATTATAATAAATAATAAATCCCTTAACTGTCTCATATTCCTTTAAGTTTCACACACATAAATATTTTACCTACTTAGTATAGATTAAACCTAACTTGTTTCTTTCAGATTCACCATTAGACCTCTCAACGTCGCTTCTATCGAGAGTACTATTACCAATATCACCTCCCTCGGGTCCCGATGATGAGCACAAGTCAGTTTCTGGTGATTCCCTTGCATCATCATCCGCCGGCTCATCAAGTGAGCTACTAGACATGACACCGAAAGTCCAAAGAAAACCAGCAAAGTCTGAAAGAGCATTACTGCCTTGTGAAGTGTGCGGGAAAGCATTTGATAGACCTTCATTATTAAAAAGACATATGAGAACACATACAGGTATGAATTTAATTCCTCGCTAGGTTCAATTATATTCACCTCCGGGAGCGGTATTTTGATTCTAACATCTGTTAAGGTTTTGATATTGATATGATTTGATCGCTCGCTCTGATTAGTGTGCGCGAAATACACTGAGCCCCATCAGTAGGCATCTATCTCACTCTTATTGGTACGCATGGACTGCCCTGCTTGTCGTGTTAAGATCTTTTATAACAATATCAAAACATTAACAAATTTTAATTCAGCTCCAGATCCGTTCTATTTTCTGATGCTGTATTAGTTAGTCCTATAATATAAGTACAAAGATATGTAATATTAAACATATATGTAAGACCAGATTAAGACTGTTGTTCATTTTCAGGTGAAAAACCTCATGTATGTATGGTATGCAATAAAGGGTTCAGCACTTCAAGCAGTCTTAACACTCATAGAAGAATACATTCTGGAGAGAAGCCACATCAGTGCCAGCATTGCGGGAAGAGATTCACAGCTAGTTCAAACTTGTACTATCATCGAATGACACACATAAAGGTACGATACATATAGCTATGATACTTGATATTTTGTTGAATAAATTGACAAATCCTAGTTCGTTAATTATAGTTGATAGATTTAACCGATTTTTAGTGTCATAAGTACACAACATTTTGAGTATTTTTTACTTGAATATCATATCAAAAAGACCACAAAGACTTGCGTGGTCGAGCGCGTCGAGGCGGAAAAGTCATATGTCTTAGACCATCGTGGGAGCGCCCTGCGGGAGGGATACGTTTTGAAAACAATTATAAAAGTTTTCACGCTATAAGTCTTATTGATATATTAATTGGTATAAACAACATGTATTTACTCGTTAATTTGTTTTATTTGATTTACTGTTACAAGTCCTACAAGTGTGAAGTTAAACAGCTTGTAACAAGAGTAAATTTAATATAGTCCATAATAAATAAATAGTTATTGCTTCGCTTGTTAAGATGAAAAATTGTAAAGACTGCAAAGATGAGGAATTAAAAAGGAGTAAAGCTAATAAGAGTAATAAAAGTACCTACAGAATGTACATCATCGCGTAATTACTGTGTATCTACCGATAAATTGTCCTTTTCAATCATATCCTAGTAGGTACTGTCTTGCTTCATCGCGGAAATTATCCACACTTTACAAAACGATATAAAAAACGGGTTATCCTTGATGCAAAGACAATAGACTACCATTAAAGTTTTTTCTTCTGATAATTCACATACTAAGCGTATCCTTTTTCATGTCGCTGTAAGGTACTGCAATTGTTTTTTTATGTGACATCATGTAGTTACTAACCAGTTGCTCTATTGTTTATTGATATGATAATGGCTGGTCGATTGAATATGAAATTATTAATTTATTTAGAGGAAACCGGGATTTAACATTTAAAACTTTCGCGGTTTAAACACATATTAAATCACATTTAGAAACGGGTCTATCGCGAATTTAGAAACCGGGATTGTTTACGTACTAGCTTACGTTTTATTCATATTACTTAGATCAGGCTTACATTCTATTGTAATACTTATAACAACCCCAAAGGTCTAAAAAATCGAAATAGGCAGGTAAGTAAACTTAGGTTTGCGCAGTGGTAAGTGAAAAACTAGTATCAACGTATATTTTACGTGTGGCATCCACCCTTCTTCGAGTTACTCAACTTAAGTTTATTATTATTTTTATACAATCTTGTTCAATAATGTAAAATTAGTAACAATGATTTATCCTAAAGTGCTATATTACTGGCCGGCAAACGCAAAGCTTGATGCACATTATACGGTGATGTTACCGTGCTCGCTTCCCATAACGCCCCACCTGAGTTTTTACTTTAACTATGACCTCATGTTGAGGCGACTTAAGAAAATCACACAAGTGCACACGGTCAATGAGCACAGGGCTATCACGACGCTTTTCTTTGGCTTAAAAATCTTAAAACATTTTTGATACTTTATTGTGAATTTGACATGCACATCATTAGTAAGTGTACCTAATAATGTTATGAGTGTTAGTGAGCCGCTTATTAAATTTTGTTTTATATATTATATCATGTAGGTATAATGAGAATTATATATGTATGTAACGGAAGCCTTTACTTAACTACATTTGAGATTTTTGTATCAGTAGTAGTAAAACCCTCAATTGTACAAAAAATTAAGTGTATAATTATGTAAGTGTGTAATTCAGTATAACACAATAAATATCACATTCGTACACAGGCGAACTTTATTACTTGGGATCCATAATATTAAAAAGCGCCGTCAGTGTAGTTCACTGAAATTATATTTTATTTCGTGTTATTAAAATATAATTTCGATTTATCAACTACCATAAATATTTTTCCTCATCCCCAACACTGGTAAATATACATTAAAAACTAAGTTAGAATCTAGTCTTTTAGATATTTCGTAATATCTTGAAAACCCTACCTCGCCAACCCTTAAGACGCACCTGTGGTCACAGGCAGTTATAGTTAAGGCGTTCAAGGGCCAATAAATTACCGGGTCAGGTCATCGTGGGAACACCCCTGCGCAGGAGACCGTGGCGACATTGTTCGTAATAGGTTAATTTGATTTTGTATGCTTTAGTTATCATGGATCGGGTTGTTCAAGCGTGTTACACGTTTGGTTTCACGTGTTATGAGTCGTTCGTTTTATTTTATTAGGATTTGTATACGTATGTTTTCATCATCATCATCATGGCATCATGTTTTTGCTTATTGTAATACAGTGCTGTCAGTTGACTTGCTTTATTCACTTTTGCGGTGTGTCTTTCCATTATTTAATTGTATATTTACGAAATCGAAACATGTTTCTATTTAAAAAAAAAAGGTTATTATTGGACCTATATTTACTTAGACTCAATCACTTTAATTTTTTTAGGCATTTCCATACAATGTGCCCCATTTTATTTGCTTATGAGTATACTTAAATATAATATAATAATCTCATAGCTCATTTGAGTAAAATATGGGCCGTTCTAAATCAGATAGTCGTTTCCAGAGTATTCCTATTGTATTTAGAGTAATAATTCCATACAGCATTAAAAAAACGGTAGCATCTCATATAGCAGTTCACACACGGTCGTGTGAAGCCACGGTCTGCTGGCCTCGTCTTCGGTATCGTCTTGGCCGATACGGTTCCTTGGCCAGTCGTGGGAACGTGAATTTGGCCGCTGTAGCTGTGTTAGCAAACGTTTGGTGATTCATATGTACAAACTTGTTTTTAACTGATGTATTTTTTATTATTAATCTCTTTACTGTAAAATTCGTATTGTTGATAAGTAAAAAGTGTTATATGCCAATCGATATGTTATTATAGCTATAGTAAGTTTTTTTATCCTACAGGATAACATCATGTTTAATTTAGTTCAGATTATTAGGTAATTTTAACTCTCCTTTATAGAGTATACATTCGAAGCGAAGCCTAAATATATTACTAACGTAGCTTGTCTTGTCATTGTAATATTATCGTCCCATTCTGTCCCTACTCAGCATTACAATAAGAGGGTGCATACAATAGGCTAGCTGATTGATAGGCCTCCGCGCTTAAGGATCTTTTGAGCTGTCCGCGAATTACGTTGCCCGCTACGGCACTATCATTGTGCGATAGCCTGATATGTGTGCACGGCTCACAATAGACATTACTGGTCGTGTAGGGTTAGCACCATATTATTTCAAAAATGTTGTAAAAATCTTCTAATTAAAGTTAGGGTGACTGCTATAGTTATTGGCAACTACATAGTACTTTGCCTTTCCTAACAAATCATTACAAGAAAGAAACAAGCAAAAAGTAGTCTTATTGTTAAGAGTGGCCAATAACTGTAGCACTTACCCTACTTACTTATATCTATACTAGTAGTAATTTAAGACAAATTACTTATATACATTCACTTGCAGAAATCTTAACAAATATTAATGACAGAATCAGTCAGATTTTGTTTAAAATTATTGTCAAACCTCATTATACTTTTATTTTATTTAAAGTTTTAATTCAACAATTCTCACAGCTAGAGAAAAGGATAATGCTTGAACCTAAATTTCCAAATTCAATGTCGGCTTGTTCTGCTAGCGATAACCCTACTCACAGCTTAGTGATAGCTCGTTAATGCTCCCTATATCTTGACGCGAATGAGCATTGTTTCTCTATCGTAGTTTTAAATTAATAGCTATTTATTTATTTACAGTACGTAAACATAGTTTCTTTAGAACGTGTACCTACTTTTTATTAAGTATTTATTGCCTATCTTATTAAATTTACAGTTAAAAAATTTCTTATTATAAATTCAATTCACCAGCCTCTAATAATTACTTGAATATTTCTTATTGGCCTTCTTTTCTTATTTCATATTCTGTCTGTTCATTAACTTTTAGTGTTAAAATTCTGCATTTCTTGGATCAGTTGCAAATGTCCAAGAACTCTGTCTATCTTCCCTCACTCACTTGACACTTTTCTACTCGTTAGTTTGTTTGTTGTCACTGTCCGTCTGTCTATAGTGCTGGGACAGGCACTTGGGAGCCACAATTGCTGATCACACAAAGCGTTACGGGAAGGACTTCAATTGCAAGCTAATAGCGGAAACTCGGTGGATGAGTTTTTTTGCTAAGGGATGTACTACTTGTTACAATAACGTATGTATTACTATTAGTAAAAGTAGGTACCAAACTGAATAAAAATAATGATGTTAAAAATATGTTATTAAATCAGCTGCCTGCCTAATTGTTTTATTTATAAATATGCATAGGTACTATTAGTAGCCTTCCAAATAGAATTATTTAACTAGTTAATGATGTGCTATGTCGAAATAAATCTTACAATTCATAATATTTTCTGTACACCTCTAATTTCTAAACCGCTACTCGTATTGTGCTTAGACCGCTCAGTAAAGTAACGAGGAGCCACGAAGATTGGTAGTTGTTTCGAATCAGAATCCGATTTGCGTTTGTCAACGTGTTTGGTGGTTGGCACTTTTCATTGGATAAATTGCACGAGATTTGTTCTTATTGAAAATATATGCTTCCTCCTTCAGTTGTTTAACTTACAAGGAGGTACCGAAACGCTGTGAATAATGTTGCTGTATTTCTAAATACAAGGCTTTATTAGAATCGTGCCTATTTTTATCCTTATTAATTATAGTACTTATTACTATATTATATATATTATTATATATTATATATAGTAATAAGTACCCTTAATTATTATTAAGTTTTACGTTATAAGGCGTTTTACGTTAGTTAGGCAACAAGGTTTAAAAAAAATATAAAAAAAGTAAATTATCTCCAATTTCATTTGACGTGACGTCGGCCCATTAAAATAAAATTTTCGTAAGCATAAACATATACTTACGAGTAGGGCCGTCTGTTCCAAAATGACCCTTTATGACGTAGGTCATATTCAAAGGATTATTTTTTGTACAATATAAAAGTCACAGGTTTATAGCCATATTGCCTCCATAATCTCATTAAAAGTGTATTGCCGTGAAGAGAAGGGTTGTATTATAAGGCAATTTGTAGGTTTACTTGTGCCGTTTTAGGGCTGGGTCGGCGGTATATGGGACCGGTGCAGCGGCGCCTGGGCATGTTCCCATGCACCTGCCTTGTATGGGGGTTAAAAAATGGAATCGCCGCAACGGCTTTTTAGATTGCTAGCCGCTGCTGAATGGAATTTTTTTATGAATTAGAAGTATCACTTTGTGACAGGTGACAAAGTTTCGAGATTACAGGTTATACACTCATTATAATTTCTAACGTTGTGTTGTGACTGTGCATTGTGTTACTGGTAAAATATCCATAAATATATGTAGGTACATGTTATGATGCAATAACCGTAAACAGAGATTTTATGTTAAATGTATGGTATAAACTGGTTCCCATTACAACAAAATTTAATATTATTCGAAGTGTTAAATTTTGATAAAATTCCTATATTGTCTCAAACGATTAACTAGTCTCTGTCTTGGATTGGCAAAAAAGTACCTTGGTTGGTACCTTGGTGGACTTGATCACCTTTTCTTTAGTGTACGATATCTATTTCAGTTTATAAGTTCCTTGTTCTAAATAAGTAATTTCCTGAGGTGTTATAACTATCGTTTCGACAAACATGTTTAAGCATCTGGCAATTTCGATCAGCAGGAAGTAGACTCCATTAATGTATTTAATTGCCCACTTTCCATTCTATGTAGATCAATGTAACCTGTACAGTGCAACTAGTTTACTGATTGTCTGACATTTACTGTCTTTACAGATAAGGCAATATTTTTTGGCCATTTCCATCGACTAATTGGCGTGATCAGGAAATGAAATCGACATGTTTTCTATGCTTAATTAGTTTGCTTTGGGGTTTATTGGTTATTTGCTGGTTTTGAAATGCCGTTTTAATAAGTTCATTACGAATAAAACAGAGAACCCATAAATAAGTATTTAGAGTTATGATAGAGGTAACGATAAGTTATACTCGTGTTATATACAAATGATATATAGAACTATAGACCATTACGAGATAAGGTCTACGCATGGTCAGTTGAGTGTGATATGTCTCGCAAAATAGATTTAATATACGTATAATAGTATACTGTCTTTTACGTAGACTGAATTTCAATAAAACGTAACTTAAATAACAAATCATGCGAATCTAGCCCAACAGTATATTTAGTACCATAAATTCATGTGCTTTCTCATACATTTTCCATCGAATCTCGAACCATAAACAATTCACTATAGCTTTGTGGGCCTTTCATTTGGTCCACATTAAAGATATATGTATCGTGTATTGTTTGATATGATTAAAGACTGCTTTCACGATCGCCTCATAAGTTTCGTATGAAATAAAATAAGCACGGATATGAAAGCATGTGGATTGTTCGGATTTGTGATGGACTGCTTAAATAACTGGGTTCGTATATTTGGAGTGTAATATTATAGGACGTGTTTCGGGAATTTCGGCACGTAATAATAACACCCTAGCACATTACACATAGCCCACATAGGTAGTATGAAAATTAGTAACGCAATTTTGGTAGATCTACTATTATTAAGATGACCCCAATCAATCATTACGCTACGCGAGAAGATCATTTTATATTACTACCTAGTTGAAAACTACGTAAACACTAAACAAACACCTTAATTAGGGAATGCACTTTTGTTTTGTAGGTATAAATAATCATAATTTCCTTTATATAAGCCTCATGGTCCACGGGACAGTATCAGTACGCTTGCAGTGATCGTATGTAAGTGAAAACTGTTATCGCTTTATCGCCATCTATATTTTGGCGATAACACTGAAACCTAAAACACACTACTAGACCACACACTAGACTAGACCGTAAAGTGTAATTTGAATACATATGTAAGTAATTATTTATATTATGGTGGTTCAATAGCAAGCGGGAGATGAAAGCCTAGAACCTTACCCCTATGAACACCCTGGATAGAGCGTCCTGGCATTATTGATATTATTAGCAACGCTTAATAAGATTTACTTAATAAGGTTGGTTGGCTGAACGTAGACCTTATCTCAACGAGATAAGATCTACGCATGGTCGGTTGAGTGTTATACTGTCTCGCAAGATAAATTTAAGAAAGTATTAAATATGTTCCTATGTTCCTAACGCTATTTAACTGGTTACTTGATTTTTAGTGTACCTATTTTAGATTACGATTAATTTAGAGCGCACCATCAACAAACTGATTTACAGTTTGGCGAAACATTACATTAAGGTACTTACAATGTTGTAATTTTTGTTAAAAGTTCAATAATAAAAATAAAAAAAAACTGATATAATCCGTGCATAATCAGTTACTTAATCATAGTCAACATATGACAGGCGTATAATAAAGATCGCGTGTCTTCGACATCTGCAACTGATCCGGATGCCGTTAAAAAAAACAATACACTTGATTTACAAATAATGACCAATGGCGTACTCGCAATCATAATTTAATCAAGCAGCGCGTGCGAGTAGCCATTTTAACGAAGGTTTTTTATACCTTACAAAGAAATGCGTGCAGTTAATGCTATTTTCCGCCTGTAAGTATAGCATAATAGCGATGGTGACGGCAAAAAACAGATGTGTCAATAATTATTGTCCCAGTGATTTTATGAAACTTATTAATGACATGGCATGAGCCTATTGTGTTGTGCTCGAGTCTTCACACGTAGCAATACTTGTAGAGTACTCAAGGGACGTGTCCGCAACGCTCTACGTTTTACTTATCAACAAGTTCTGGCTCTAGAATTTGTTTATAGAAAACTGGGCATGAACTTATCTGTAACTTATCGATCCAAATGTAGGACACATAAGTTGTATTGTTTATAGATTTATCACAATTATTAAAAGTTAAGCCAGCTAAGAGAGTTTGTCAGTACTTTTTTTTTTCTAAATACCTTGAATATTGTAAAACTGAACGACTCTTCCTTTTTGCAATATGTACTTAAATTCATATTATTAATTAAATGAATTAGCATTATTTATAGGTACTTAAATTATATTTAAAAATTTATCTAACTGGATATGATTATTATGTATATATTTCATATATATTTCTATGTTTATGCTTATTTTCTGTTTTAATTATGTATTTTATTTCAGAACTTTCTAACACCACTCAACTACACACTTTTTACAGTACCGTATACTTATCACCGTCATATTTACCTAACTGTAACGTGATCTGGGTTCCGGCATTATATCAGTGCTCCGCTCAATAGAGTGGAGCGTATAGCTGAGTCGGAACCCTTTTGTTGTTGCTGCAATGCACACAGCGTGCAGCTAACCACTAAAAACTAATTTTTCGTGTTTAAGTAAAAAAAAAATTGGTAATTTAATTTAGTACATAAGTTTTGTTCTGACTGCAATGTACCTACTTATACTTTACACTAAAATTGTGTGTTTTGCAGCATCCAAATAAACGTTTTATCTATATATCTATCATATGAAAAAAAAAACGATTCCAAAGAAAGAAAGTGAAACTTTTAACGCTCACCGAATACCAAAAAACAAACGATTATGAGTAAAATAACGCACTATATGAAACAAATAGACGATACCGCCTCGACGTTATCTCGCACTCACGACTCCATCAAACGAATAATTAAATATATTGCTCGGCTGCTAAGTACCGGCCTTTCAGATATGTCACTCAATAATAACACGATAAAATTGATACGGCGCTCAACGAACTACATTAAAAAAATACTTAGTATTATGAATATCACCAGATATTCATATAGAAAAAAAAGTTGTTACTTTATTTCTAACTACCAAGTAAGAAACAAAGTAACAACAATTTTTCTTCATTAAGGTCTAAGAGTGTTTAGTTTTTAATACAAAAGCTTGGATTAATTACAAGACAAAATAGTAAATTTAACAGTTTGGTGCCTACTTAAAAAAAAATATTTCTGTTTCGGTGAAAATTAATAACTAGTAGCTAACAATTTATACATAATTAACCTTATTTTATTTGCTTTTTTCATATCAGTCATCATGAAATAAGAAGTTATAAAGACAGGACTCAGGACTTTTTGCCTCAACTGTATGCGTAAATATAATCAACAACAAAAATTACGTGCATATACAGCGCGGCCGATTGCATCTGTACCGTCGGCAGCACTATCAATCATGCTTTATCGTTCTTTTGCTGACCGTACTGATTAAATTATTCCCGAGAGGTGACTTAATGAAATAGCTAGGTAAGGGTAAGTTCATGATTTTGTGTTCAGCTTGCAAAATGATTAATTTCTAAGAATTTACCTAATGCTTAGTAAAGCGAAAAGTTAGTGACATTTAAAGGTTATTGCCCTACAGTTCTAATACAGTCAACATTAGGACTATTTGAAGTAAACGTTAATGCCGACATTGATTTATTATCATTTGAACGTTGGTGATCAAAAGCCTTGAGAAAAACTTTAAGTAATTAAACTAAATTCCACGAAAAGCGGCACTAAATAAAGCGTCTAGACTAGATTTTATATTAAATCGCTTTAGAGATAAGTTTGATACCATGTCCTATCGTGTACAAAAACATAAATAGTAAACAAATAAACCAAAAATAGTAACCAAAAAAAATTGAAAAGAAGCAAATAGAAAAAAAAAGTAAACAAAAAGTCAATAGACTTAATATTATTTAATATGTTAAATTAACATTTTTTTATGAAATTCGTAACTGTCCTCTTTTAATAATAACGCCAAAGAACCGGCAAAAGCAAAAAATGTAGCTATAAAAGTATCTCAACTCTTTTTTTAACATTTTGTACATAATCGCCAAATAATCATAAATTGGTATATAATGTCAGTGTGCACAGCAGAGCTCTTATTTCGAACCAGTTGTAATCACGCCGCAGCAGACCCGTCGTTATATGAGGGACCAATTAATATGCTCCTTGTCTTGGATCCAGATTGAGCCCACAATATTGATTACTCTCTGGAATCAATAATTGGGCCACGGTTATTAATCGCAGCTTCTAAGCTTTGAATATATTAATGTAAGTTATTAATCATTTTATTACTCTAATTCAGTAAGCGCCACTTGCACCATCCCACTAACCCGGGGTTAACCGGTGAAACCGTTAATCCAGTGTCAAATTGTAAACTGGTAACCATGGTAACTCCAGGTTTAATCGATTAACCCCGGGTTAGTGAATGGCGCAAGTGCCCCTTAGAAAGCGAACTAAGTATTAGTATACATAAATACAGCTCGTAAATACATAATTTGGCGTGAAGAAACTAAGAGATTTTTTTTTTTTTTGAGAGCGAATTAAAAAATATAAACCTCGTGATTTGCCTTCATATTATTCTAAACTTAATCTTATTTAGGTATATTTTATAAAATACGGAAAAATCTTCAACGCTCTTATTTGTAACCTAGAAATAAACCTCTTTATTATCTAAGTAGTCGTGGTTAGGCCACGAATAAAGATAGTAGGTATGTATATGTATATTAACTAAGTTTTATTAGGGTTCCGTACCTCAAAAGGAAAAAAATGAAACCCTTATAGGATCACTTTGTTGTCCATCCGTTCGTCTGTCCGTCTGTCCGTCTGTCCGTCTGTCCGTCTGTCCATCTGTCCATCCGTGCGCCCGTCCGTCCGTCCGTCCGTCCATCTGTATGTCAAGACTCTTTAATCTCGGGAACACGTGGAGGTATCGAGTTGAAATTTAAACCATAACCACAGTCCCTAGAAGGCGTAAAAAATTAAATTTCTAAGTTAACTTTAAAAAAAGATACGGCCCGTTATGCCTCAAAAAACGTAAATTTCGACACTTTCAAGGGAATCAAAATTGATACGGTACTTCCCGTTGACCTAGAACTATGAAATTTAGCCTACAAATACGGGAAAAACTCTGAAAACTGTAAATTTAAAAAAATATAGCTAAATTAGTACGGACCCGTCGTTGGGCGAGTCCGACTCGCACCTGGCCGGTTTTTATCCTCATATTTGATGGTTTAGTATCATTTTTAAAACCGGTTCGTTATTCCCAAGCATTTATAATTACCAGAATTGACTAAAAGATCAAACTCTGTGTGCAGTACCAGTACCTAATACTTTTTTTTTAAATATCAGCGAGCTAAGATTTTCATTGTGTTGAATTTAAATACAATATGCTTTCAATTCACTAACTAGTGTTATTAACCATGAAATTCGCACGTCTTTTACAACTAATTAAAATTCACTTATCTCAAATAAACACGCAGCCCATATCTCGTACTGATATATAGGTACCGTGAAACGAGACTGGAATTAAGGAGTAAAATACCAATACCTATTAGGCCTTTCGCGGCCTTATTCTGATCTGCATATTTATAATGTGTTCTTGTTTTGTATCCCTTTTATATAGTACCTTTATAAATTATTTTTATATGACTACTCATTTAAAAATAATTTATAAAGGTACTATATATATGGTACTATTCTATCTTCGAATATCAAACATTAATTCAGAATATATTATTTTTGCGAAGGAATGATATGTCTAATTTTTATTCAGTTCTGCTTTCTATCGATATTTTTATTTATATTATCTTATGATCAAGCTATATTTTTTATTCAGTTTTCCTTAAACCATAGGTACCTTTTATTAAATTCGCTGTTATTTGGGTACCGAATATTTAGTAACGACGCTTTGTTAGGTTTGTTCTTTAAGATGTAAAATAATTGAGATTTGTTTAAGCTTCTTTATGATTACAAAACCAGAATAAGGGTACTCGCACGTTACTGGAGCATCAATTTATTTAGTTAAATTAACCGAAGCACTGCATTTGCATTGGATTTCCATAACGCGGACGAGGCGTATCGCTTGCCCATATGTCACTGTTGCAGGATTGCCACTGCTATATTCACGACATATAGTAACTTTGTAAGGTTTATTAAAAAAAAATAACTTTATACAAAGGAAATAAAGTTAATTTTGGCATTTAACATCATGAAAATAAGAGATTATGAAAGTAAACAGTCGATTGGATATCAAACCGATTGTTCTGACGATATTACCTCGATTTAGTGCACTAAATCTCGCAAGGTTTTTGTTACTGCGTAGCATATTTCAGTTTACGCTTATGTTTCTATGAAAAGTTATAATTGAATTCTAGGGCGACTACAAAATCGGTAATTTTATTTTTAGTACTTACATACACATCAATCCATGGTCTCAAGTTCCGAAAAGCATAGGTAGGTAAAGAATATAGCAGCAATAATTGTGTTTCTCACCTTGCCTACCTTTACTGTTTGCCTACCCTTCATTGTCTGAGTAGCACATGAAAACTCGTTTTTACCTGTTGTGATTTATCCAGCGGAAATTGTCTGACAACTAATGGCTCTTTGTTTATTGATTTATACTCGTATATGCAATATTCGGTAGCGGGAAAGGTCGAAATAATATCGGGTGTCGTTTTTTTTGCCTCCTTGATTGAGCTACCGCGGATAGCAGTCCGGACCAATCAAGTTCACCTTTCCAGTTGTATCGAGGGAGTACGCTAAAGGTGGGCTTCTTAATTTTGCCGTAAAACCTTTATTATATTTCATTCATGGCAGTGGGCGGTGAGCGAAAATGAATGGGAGGGCCGGTCCTAGAATATCAAATTGGATTTTTGTCGGAGGTTTGATTTTGAACTTATTTTAATGATATTTTAATGTTGTAGAAAAGGAAAGAAAAAACTGTGATATCCGCTCTTAGAATATTTTAATAAAATGGTTTATTTAATAATAAACAAACAATTGCATAACGGAATTGCGGAACGGTAACAGCTGTAATCGTAATTTAAATTTCGTTTATTATTTATTTTTACACACAAACCGTCATGTTTTTATCTAAATGAAATACAAAATTTGATCGTTCGCTTTACATTAGGTTAAGTCGACAATCGAATGCGACAAGCCTTAATGCTTTAAAGCGGAGCGTCCAAATAGTCTACCATCAAAGTGCTCCATTAACGCGTTTATCGCCACTATAATAATTGAGTCCACGAAAACCACAGCGGAACGACGATATGGTTTATTCAATTTGTCTTAAATTAAAGTCATCAGCGGTGTGTTTTATACAAATCGTCGAAATATACCGCGATGCAGTTGCTCCGTAGGGATGGGATAAACTGGATAAATTAATTATGTCGATAAAACTAATTCTATTTATTTTGTTAATTATGAATATTAATAATTGTAGATTGAGATCTTTTCAAATTGAGAGTGAGATAAACATGTTTTACCCTCTACCACCCAATTGAGATCGTGTTCAAATGTGTAACATAAGTAGGTATAACCTATATAAATATTAAAAACCAAACATTTTTATAATTAAATTATGCAAAATCATTGTAGGTATGCAAATATGTAAAGTTGTAAACATGCTAATAAATAGGTAAACTAATTTGTTATAATTAAGTATGTGAAGTTTTCTGCGAGTTTAAGATAGGCAGTAATAAGTATTCCATGCATTAAATTTCTTATTATTATTATAATCTGAGTTCCGACTTATTAGTTAGTTTAATTTAATACATTGTCATGCAAAAATTAAATATGTTAATTTTTATACTAGTATACAGAAAAGGTACTAATTTAGTATTTCCTACTTATATCAAAAAGCGAACTAAGTTAGTTTTGAAATATAACGTGAACCATTTAATTACACCCACCAACCCAGTCCTAGCAATGATCGCGGACAGACTGGACTGTCCTTACATCATGCACTGCTAATGCTGTGACAGGCATGTCCTTAATTAAGACTGGGATAGGATAGGGACTAAGAAGTTTGTATTTATTGTTTTATTTATACCAATTTTTTGTTATATAATATTTGAACTTCAATATAAATTTTTATATTTACTGTATTAATTAAGAGGAATTTTAAATATTTTTTTTTCTTTTTTTTTTGTACAGTATTTTAGGAATGATATATATGTATACCTTGTGATTTAGCAATAAGACATTTTTTAGAACTGATTATGAGCCTTGTAGCTTGAAATAAATGTTTTTAGGGTTCCGTACCTCAAAAAGAAAAAACGGAATCCTTATAGGATCATTCGTGCGTCTGTCTGTCTGTCTGTCCGTCTGTCACAGCCTATTTTCTCGGAAACTACTGGACCAATTAAGTTATTAAATTTGGTACACATATGTAAGTTTGTGACCCAAAGATGGACATGTAACGTACACATATTAATTTTAAACACGGGGGCCACTTTTGGGGGGTAAATGAGAAAATTAAAAAATAAAGTTTGTCAATGTACATCGTGTTACATATCAAATGAAAGAGCTCTTTGTGAGAATCTCAAATATATATTTTTTATAATTTTAAGATAAATAGTTTAGAAGTTATTTAAGAAAATAGGCAAAAAATGAACATTCCCCCCCTTTAGCTCCGAAACTACTGGGTCAAAAATTTTGAAAAAAATACACAAAATAGATCTTTACCTATAGATCACCGGAAAACCTATTAGAAATATGCAGGCAAGCGTGAGTCGGACTTAAATACGTAGTTTTTGATCCGACCCCTACGGGTTTTTTAAAGACATTTCACATAAAAAATACATTGTTTAAATTGTGTAATGTACGGAACCCTTGGAACGCGAGTCCGTCTCGCACTTGGCCGGTTTTTTTTTATTAAGCTTCCTTACGCCGCCGAGTCTCCTACCGGAACGAATAAGGCTCCCTGCACGTGTTTAATGTTAATTATGACGAGACGTGTTACGATCACAGTATGCCTACTGTGCGCGATGCGATGCACTTACATTGGTCACTCTAATTTCTTGATGTTGAAAAGAATGCTACTTACTAACCATATTATAAAACATGAGAAATAAAAACATGCGAAAGATCTATTTACGTACAATCAACATCAATTGTAGCGGATAGAAAACACGCTAAAAGTATCTGCGGCACTGATTAATTACATACAGCTACGTTTTTTGTAAAACTTTACAGATCCACAGAAAGTGTCTTCTACACTTGATGCCGCTACTACTGATGCTGACCCGTCATATCTTTGATTTGGCAATAAAAATCATAAGAATATGCATTTTTAAGGCCAATATTTATTTCCCACAATAAAATTTAAAACAAACCGTACATATTATATAATATATGTACTTAATTATAAAAAAGTTAGTGAGTAGGTACCATTAAATGCCTACTGTAAAAATAACTATTACTCTACTATTGTGAAAATAAACTAACGTACTAGTAAGTGTCGGAAGCACGATCCACAAATTCATTTGCACGAGCTGCGGCGTCATGCAATCAATATCTCTCAAACTAACAACAATCATAATGGTCATTATTGTTTTCTTTGGCGGTGTTGATTGTTTTGTTCAATGTGGAGTTTTAGGGCAGTGGAACGTAGGTATGGCAGAACAATGTAAAGAATAAACGAATACTATATAAAGACGATCTAAATTTTATTGTTAGATAGTATGTAGTCCAGAAATTTGATTCATTGTTTTATAGTTTTACAAATGTATGCGAAGATATTGAATTCCAAAACAAAGGTGCTACATGATGTATAGTATAATTCAATTTTACTCATATATGTGTCTCTTTCTTTCACAGGAGAAACCACACAAATGCAGCCTCTGTTCGAAGTCCTTCCCTACGCCTGGAGACCTCAAGTCGCACATGTATGTGCACAGCGGTTCTTGGCCTTACAAGTGCCACATATGCTCTAGAGGATTCTCCAAACATACCAATCTGAAGAACCATCTCTTTTTGCATACTGGTATGTATTAATAATTTAATTTTAACTAAACATTATAACGGCACCTGAGGAAATTTCACCTTAATACCTAAAACTAAAAAAAAAAATACAAATACTTCAAGTAGAGGTAAAAAACAGGTGGCCTTATCGCTAAAAAGCATTGTCTATGGGTTCTTCATACTTAAGATATGTTTTAGAGTTATTTTTTAGCAGTGTCTAACAATATGTTTTTAATTTTTGACTCAAAACAAAACTACAAATAATGTTTTACAAGTAGTTTTGTTTTAATATACTTCCTTTGTTTACCAAACAATATTTTCTTTTGTTTCAGCAAAACACCAGAGAAGTGGCACTAGAGAAGCAACTTGAGCGCGTACCGAAATCTTATTAATAAAAATAGTTAAACTCTAGATGTGCCTAAACTAAACATTATAATTTACACTCATAATATATTTGTAAATATGTATAGGTACGTCAAGTTTGTTGACACGAAGTTATCACATGAAGACTATAAAGACAGTGGAAACTAAATCCGCCCAAACAAGTGTTGGTTGAATCACGTACAATGAAAACCGGCCAAGTGCGAGTCAGATTCGCTCACGACGGATTCCGCACGTACCATTACGCAAACTACGGCAAAAAAATCACATTTGTTGTATGGAAGCCCCACTTAAATATTTATTTTGTTCTGTTTTTAGTATTTGTTGTTATAGCGGCAACAGAAATACATCATCTGTGAAAACGTCAACTGTCTAGCTATCACGGTTCATGAGATACAGCCTGGTGACAGACAAACAGACAGATGGACAGACACACGGACAGAGGAGTCTTAGTAATAAGGTCCCGTTTTTACCCTTTGGGTATAGAACCCTAAAAAATAGTTCTATAATACGTTGATGAACATAAAACAATGTAAAAAAACCAGCCAAGTGCGAGTCAGACTCGCGCACGAAGGGTTCCGTACCATTACGCAAAAAAAAAACGGCAAAAAAATCACGTTTGTTGTATGGGAGCCCCACTTAAATATTTATTTTATTCTGGTTTTAGTATTTGTTGCTATAGCGCCAACAGAAATACATCATTTAGGGATCTATTATTAGGTTATTTTTGAATTTGGGCTAAATGACCCTAAAATGGACTTCAAGAATTATGTACAAATTTTCTTTAAATTACTTATTTAATTTAAGTGTACCAGACAATTATCAGGTTAAGTATTTGAATTAGGTTAAGTTTGTACATAAATATAGCTACAATTGTGATATTATTTTATAGTTCGTTCTAAGTGATAATTTATTATTTTTATGCATTAGTCAAAGGTACTTTGAAAACATATATTATTAAGTAATTGACAAGTGGGAACAAATAATCAATTCAGTTTTCAAATTAGTTAGTTATTTATTCATAATACGGATTAGGTACAATTGACTGTTAGCATGCCAATAGTAGTACCCCATTACGATATTATTCGACTGTTATTTATTTATATTATAATAAGGATGATTACAGTGATGTTTATCAAAATTTCAATCAACCGGATTTACGTATCAGATTTTTTTTTATCTAGTTGTTTGGTGAGTTTTATATAATGTTAGAAACTATATTTGCTGACTGGTACCTAATAGTTCATCTTAGGTTAAATATTTTAAAAACCCTACATAGTGTTATGTAGACTGCACTTAAATATAATATACTTACATTGAGTAAGTATATTGTGATTCTAAAATCCGTCCACCTTGTAAATAATATAATAATAGTATATTATGAAAAACCTTTATTTATTTTTTGGTAAAATAAGTATTCGAGTAATTAAATATTTTTAAAATATTATCTAGTTTTTTTTTTCAATATGAATGTAGTGTTTTTGAACCTTGAACTGACGATATTATGGTGCCTCGAGTAAAGTTTTCATTTAGATGTCGATTAGATAGATAGAATGATAGATATAGCATTTATTGGTAAAAAGTTATATTTTACATTAGCATTGCTATTGCAGCGTTGACGCGGGTGACATCACTATCGGTTTCCTCGTTGGTTGATTCTGTTTTAACAATTTGATATGTTTATCGTCTTATTTCGATACGACCTTGAGTCGTGTTATCAGGCATCTCACGCGCACCCATAAGTGTGAGCGTAATGCCTACTACTGATTGTATTTCGAAACTAAGATTAAAACAGAATAGGCCTCTTCATTGACCAGCACATCGCGAAACGTAGGTATTTAACAATAAACACATACATACACAGAAAATTTCTGTGCATACATACAAAAATATGAAAAACGACGCCTGAGACACGTAGCTATACAGCTTCAGTTAAGTAATAACTTGCATACTGCATACCTACCTACATAATATGTGACAGCGCGGTGACAAAACAACGGGTAGTGATCCTATTTTTTCGTGCAACGAAAGCACGTGTTGATGTACATTTGTACCAGAGAGGGTTACCAAATCGGATTGCCTATTATGTTACAATGACAACTATTTAGTAACACTTTATTATACAAAAATACATATTAAAAATAACATACAATTAGTAAGAAGTACGAAGGCGAACTTATCCCTTTGAGGGATCTCTAATAAGAATAAGAATAATAATAAGAACCTTTTATTATAGTTATCTTCTATTTAACCTTTGAGTAGATGAGAGGAGAGAGTGAAAAGAGGGTGACAAATGCAGCAAAATGTACAACAAAGTCCCGGACAGACAAAGGATATATACATAAAAATTTATAGGACAAAAATCTATTACACAAAAAGGAATCAGGAAAATACACGAAAAATTGGAAAGAAGTAGAAAAATATGAAGCAACTATACAATAGAAGTTTAGGCAAATTAATCAGGCAGATAACGAGATAACCATAGCCTCTTTAACCTCGCCTTGAGCGACGCAAGCGATGGTGCCTGTCTGAGCGTAACAAGCAGCTCATTCCACAGCTTCACTGAACGCACTGCGAAGGAATCCACGAGATTTGTGAGGGGGGATGGCAAGTGATAAACTCACGCTAGAACGGTGGCCACTGCCTTCAGCCAGATATTTAATTTTTTGAGAGAGGCATAGAGGAGAAGAATATCTCTACGGCGGCGGATTGAAAGCCAATTGAGTTTTTGATGGTAGTAAGCCGCGTGATCCATTATTCCACTAACCACATTATAGAATCCAGGTATACTTACGTCAAAATTTGATAAATATTTATTACCAAACATAGATTTATTGTATGTTACCTATTTATCAAAACAATCGTAATTTATAAAATATTGCAATTGAAATTCTAATATCAGTTTTTACCGTTTCAGTATACCACACTTTGATGATCTCCCTTTACATAACTGTACCCCTTTACATATGAGTATACTTAGGAGGTATCGGTATGTTTTACATCCCAAATATTCTTTCGCTGGCTTTATCACATTATCAGTGAAATTTTTCTAACACAAAATACTCGCCCGCAACTAAAACACTAATCGCTACTCGCTCCTCGCTTGAATGATGTATTAATCAATTTGTTTTAATAGCGCGGATTACGAGGGCTATATTAATGAAAGGGGTGTTTAAGGTAAAAACCGAAGTCAAGTAAAACTTTTTCTAACGATTTGTTTGTTTAACATTAAAAAGAACTTAACAGAAGTAAGCATAAGGAACATTTTACCACATTATATTATGCGTTGATTGTGACCTCATGCTTACTCCTGTCGAGTACTTTCTAATTCTATAAAACTAAATAATAATTAGGTGCCGTCATGCAACAAGTATTTTTGTTTATTTTTTTTTTATTTTACAGGGATATTTGTACTTCCTAGGTACTAATAGATATTATCCCAACCGTACTACACATATTTACTTGCTGTTGCTGATGATAGTTTATCTGGTAGTATGTACCAGAATTCAAAATTCATTTTTATTTTTCTAAAAAGTAGGTACGAATATTGCCTAATAATATTCCTTTACTGACTTGCAAAAGAGCCCTTGAGGCCTACTTACAGAATAAATTCTTGAATTTGATTTTTGAATTTTGGCACCTAAAAATGTTAAAAAAATACGAAAATATCTCCAAGAAATTGCTCTATCAGACAATGTGCATAATGCCATTAGAAATCAACGAGAAAAAGTCCACAAATTACAATTTATCGACCGTTTTAAATATAGACGGCGGAGTAGGCGTCGCAACACGCAAACCCCGCTACATTTGCATAATACAACTTCAGTTGCAGTATTAAGTCTTAATTGTGTACCGTCCTGTGGGATGCTACATGCTCCTGAACGATAAAAGCAATTCTAACATTTCATTGCTGGAAGATTTACTGGTCTATTCCAAAGTTGAATTAAATAGATTACCTATTTGTTTTTGGTTTGGGAGGACTAGTTTGCTTGATAATGTGCTGGAGAAAATATATATTATTCATAAACGTTTGTACATTATTGTTGTTCACAATCCTTCTCGTCTTTATTTATCAAAAGGCTCACTATTTAGATATTTGTTAGAACTTAATTTTCATATTAATTAGGGATGTAAGGATAACGATGCCGGTACCAAAACGTCGACCGATATATCGGCATCGCCGATTTAAATACACCCGATATCGCAGCTTGAAAAGCGCAAATACAAAATGATTTACGCAAAAGATTATCTGCTAATAATTTAAATAAACTTTGTTTCCTTAACAAAAATGTACCTGAAGGTCCTAAAGTGAACTTTAATTGCCGATTTTGATTTACTTTTGCTTCCATTTTGCATTTTCCTTTTATTTTTATTTTTCAGTTTTTCACACTTCACAAAATCGAATGTCTCAGATAAGCACAGAACACAAGCTTACATTCAAAAGCAAGTTGCGTAAGCACTTATTTGAAAACATTCGCAACTAAATGTCTACGTTATATCTCACACTAGGTAAATAATTATTATATATACAGCTGTGTGCAATATAATAACTACTAAAACTATAACTTTAGATAGTAGTCAAAATTGGAGAATCCAGAAGCAGCTGGTCAAATATACAGTTTGGCGTCCCGCAGGGAAGTATCCTTGGCCCAACGCTCTTTATTGCGTACATTAACGACCTGCTGCCTCAGGTCATACCCAGCTCCGAAATTTCCTGCTATGCTGACGACACCGCGGCTCTCTTTAGCGGCAAAACTTGGGACGATGCGTACCATTCAGCTGAGATGAGTCTTGCTGCGGTGTCGAGGTAGCTGGATTCCAATCTGCTTACTCTTAATCTAGACAAAAGCTGCCATATTCCCTTCTCAAAAACAGCTACAGCCTCTGCTCCTATCACTTACAATCTTAAGATGCACTCCTGTGGTACTAGAAGACTAAACTGCTTCTGCAATGACATAAAGCGTTGCTGCACCGTGAAGTACCTAGGCTTAATCCTAGATGAAAATCTATCTTTTAAGCGCCATATAACAGCTTCAGCAAAGAAAACAAGAAAAGTAATTTACTTGGTAAAGAGATTGCGGGACTGTTCACCCCCAGATGTATTAAGGGTAGTATACTGTGCCAGTCTATAATACAATACTGTATTAGAGTCTGTGGCAGCGCTAGCACGTCGGCAATGATTGAAGTTGAGCGTGCCCAGCGCGCAGTCCTAAAGGTTATGAAGAAGAAACCTTTTCGGTTCCCTACAGATAAACTGTACAAAGGCACAGGGTTTCTAAGAGTCAGGGTATTGTTTATACTGAGTGCGGTTATAAGAGTGCATAAAAATATTGATATATCGCCATTGAAGGATCTCATCATGAATAGGCGTGTATATAGAGTCCCTCTACCTCCAGCTAAATCGGCACATGTACAACGACCTGCTTCTTGCATGCATCCATTTGTCTTAATGCTGTATGCAAAAGCTGTGACTTAAAAGGGTGCACCTTGCACAAAGTTAAAAAGAAGTTAAGGAAATGGTCTGCTTCCCTCTCATACAACGACACGGAAGATATTATGCGAATTTCAAATTAAGTTAGTGGGTATAACACACACACACGCGCACACACTCGCACACACACACACACATTTTCATTTTCATGTAATATTTAAATTATACATACATACATACATATAATCACGCCTATTTCTCGGAGGGGTAGGCAGAGACCACGGATTTCCACTTGCTACGATCCTGACATACCTCTTTCGCTTCCTTCACTTTCATAACATTCCTCATACACGCTCGCCGGTTTAGGGTGCTCTTGACCTGGCTTTTCTTCAGGATTTCCCCGATCTGATCAGAGAAAGTCCGCCGAGGTCTGCCCCTTCCAACTCCCGTTTCTACCTCTCCCTTATACACTCTCTTTGTTAGCCTTCTTTCACTCATTCTTTCCACGTGTCCAAACCATCTCAACATACCTTTCTCAATTTTTGTCACTACATCTTCGCTCAGTCCACACTTTTCCCTTATCACACTGTTCCTAATTCTATCTTGTAATCTCACACCACACACACTTTTCAACGCTCTCATTTCCACTGCATTCACTTGGCTCTGATGTCTCTTCTGCCATACCCAACTTTCGCTACCATACATAAGTGTAGGCACCAGCACCCCTCTATGCACAGCCGACCGTGCCTTTTGCGACACCTTCTGGCTGCTCATAAAAGCGTTAAGTGCCCCATTCCCGCGATTTCCAGCACTCACTCAAATTAAATTGAAACTTAAATTATATTGTTAGTTATACTTTCTAATGTATCATTGGGTAAAATCTTTATTTTTATTTATTTATTTTATTATTATTTATCTAAAACCGGCTTGGTGGGTCCCAAGAGACAGGCTCAGCCTAGTTTGGGACACACAGGATAACATTTGTGTAACTTCTACCATGTATTCTGTTAAGAATAATAATTATTCTTTAGATCAATTCCATTGGATCTTTTTTTATAATTCTTCTGCATTGCTTGACATTGTTTCAAAATTATCTGTAACTTTTACAAATTATATTAGACGTATAAAAAAATATCACGAGAATCGGCTTTTTTACTACCTCGCGGAAATTCTTATAAAAACGTAACAACCTACGATAAAAATACAGTTGTGTACCATAATTGTAATTTAATATCTTGCCTATTATTTCCAATCAAAGCTTTACATCTAAACCCATGTTATCCAGAAAAATTGGTTGGTTTGTCATGGGCGGGCAAACAAACAAAACCAAGTATTTGGTCAAAAATCAACAAAAAAGTCCGATTGATGGACTACTAGTACACTGAGACGAAGATCGTCTTATAGAAAAGTTATTTTTTTTCTGGATGACATGGGTTTAGATGAGCTTTAATTGGAACTAATTTGACTGTTATGTTATTGCACAAACCTGTATGTATGTTTATTTATAAACTTATATTGAATTTGTATTATGTAGGTCTAATAAATAAATAATAATAATAAATATGAGAGTCTCGACCAACATCTTGAGAGACTCGCTAGGTGGTTGGATCAAGGGTCAGATGCAGAAGGCGGTGATCTTGGACACGGCGCGGATAGTCCGGCGGTTCCTCTCTCTGCGGCCCTGACCACCGGCAGCTTGGGCCCTGCCTCGATGCTGGCGGCATCCTAGGTTAGGTTTTTTATAATGTTTTTATATGTATTTTGTATTGTTTTGTAAGTGTTTTTATATTTTTGTTTTATATACATATTATAAAAAAGCTAACGTAAGTAGAAGAATACATAAAGAGTATAATAAATAATAAATATTATAGGATATTCTTACACAGATTGACTAAGTCCCACGGTAAGCCCAAGGAGGCTTGTGTTATGGGTACTCAGAAAACGATATATATATATAATATATAAATACATAGAAAACACCCATGACTCAGGAACAAATATCTGTGCTCACCGCACAAATAAATGCCCTTACCGGGATTCTACCCCAGGACCATCGGCTTCACAGGCAGGGTTACTATTACTACCCACTAGGCCAGACCGTAATTAAAATATATATTTGTGTAATTATAGTATCATAGTAGTAGTCTCGACTTGGTTCTATTTTCATATCCATTTAGTTTTAGTCCATTGGTTGACTGGTAGAGAATGCCTCAAGGCTTAAGTACTATTTTTGTGTAAATTTGTGCAATAAAGATTAAATAAATAAAAGTAGGTGATGTGAAACGAGTTATTTTTTTGGCATTCTATTTGCTATATATATATATATATATAGGTGTGTTGTCGTCCTACGGTACCCCATTGATACAAAGGGCCTTCGTGAGACGTCGCCACCCGCTCCTGTCCTGCGCCTCGCGCTCCGCGTCCCTCCAACTCAGTCCTGCTGCCCGCAGCTCAGCGTCGCGTCGACAGTGCGCTGCCACGCGTGCGCCGGCCGGCCATGTCGCCTGCTTCCGTGCGGCTTCCACTTGTAAGCAATCCTGGCCGTGTTGTCCTCTGATCTTCGGAGGGTGTGCCCTATCCACTTCCACTTCCGTTGTGCGATCTCTTGTTTGACCGGGACTTGGTGGCATCGACTCCATAGATCCTTGTTGCTGATAGTGTTCGGCCAGAATATGCGCAGAATGGATCTTAGGCATTTGTTGACAAACACTTGCAGCTTCCCCATCAGACCCTTTGTCTCCTTCCAAGTCTCGCAGCCGAAGAGCAAAACAGACTTCACAATGGAGTCGAAGAGGGAAATCTTGATCCGCCGTGTGAGCAGGTTCGAATTCCAGACCGGTTTTAGCTGGACAAAAGCGCCTTTGACTTTTGGTCACGGTGCTGCCGAGATACGTGAACTTTGCGACAGGTATATATATAGGTAATTAGGTAATATAAACATATGCGATAGGCACCTGCAACTAATAGGCATATGATCTAAATTATAACATCTTGCTATCTAATGTTGTATGGTGAGTTTCCTTCTCAAAAAAGTAAAACTATCACCAAAACAAAAAATGCAATGAAGGGAGAGTCGGTTATATCGTACCAGTTTTTACTGAAACATTGATATTTTGTTTATGGAGGTAGTTACAAATGAGTTTGAATGTGCATAATATAAAAGTCAGTATCTTGGCTTATATTAAAACAGTTGGTTCAGCTGGCAGTGTCTGAAAAATCGTAGCGCTTTTTTAGATCATAATACGGTTTCCAAAAGATATAAATAGCAATCTTGAGGTTTTTTTTTTAGTAACTTCATCAACTTAAAATCTGATTTCTTGAATTTCGCTCGATAAAAAAATTATGAAAAAAAAAATGTTTTTAAAAATGCGCAGTTTTATGATTGAATACACCTTAGTCAAAATACAGTATGTGGCTTGGCCGTTTCGTTACTACAAAAAATATTGTATATAGGTAATATAAAAATAATGAATAGTGAATACATTTTTCACCTTACGCCCATGTGATGGTAGTGAAACGGCCAAGCCACACATTTTGATTTAGGTATAGAGTTTGTGAAGTTAGGGCTTGTAGAGAGAAGCTTGGCTCTACAAGAGATCTGATTACTTTTTGACAGTGCAAACCTTATGGTTTCGTTTTGGCAACATTTTACATAAAAATGTTTTTGGTGGGATTAAAATTGTACTCATTTTACATGTTTATTGAGATATTAGTTTAAAATACCAAATATTTCTTATAACAAATACTTGGTCGTACCTATGCCAGTAATTTATAGCACGGTTTAAATGACTAGGTATTGTTTTGAAAGAATCGATATGAAAATACGAGTAGAAGCATAAAACATAAACAATTTTTAACACGGTTAACGATGAAATTGTAAACGTCAAAATAGTTTTAATCAAATTAACCAACCTACATAACGAATGCAGTCGTGATCGTGAGAATAAGGTTTATACCTACCTACTAATTGTGTATTGCTATCACCAGTTATTGAATCACGAATAATCGTAGTGACTTTCACTTGAATGTTGTAGTTAAACAAATTAATCTTATTAGATCATAATTAATGTAGACCACATATTGATGATTGATAGTAGATACAATTCACTTAAACAGTCTTTAATTTTTTCCGAGAGAATACATGGTGCTTACTTTTAGTTGATGAAACATAATATTAGGATTTCTTCTTACATTAAATTTTATTCAGGTTTATAACTAAAGTGCACACCTGACAATAATATGCATATATTAATAGGCATGTAATTATGATCTCTATAGGAACTAAGTACACATGATTATGAATTTAGGATCGCCAAGAAGAGCAAAGCGGAGTGCAAGGGCACTACCTACCTTTTCACGAAGCGCTTCGTCGTTTATTTGAACCCTCATAACTTGGGTTTGGATTATACCAGATAAACAAAATTCTCGAGATATGAATTCAACAGTAGACTTATGAAGCATAAACAATTTCAATTATATAGCTCTAATACTTTAGATTTTATTCATATGTTAAACCGATTTCGTCACTGACTCACTCACTCACTCACTCACATGATCATCAAAACCTTAAGGGTAATTTCTGAAGTCCTAGGAAGCTGAAATTTGGTATGTAAGATAGTCTTAGTACACAAACAACAAAATAATTCAAAAGCTTGAAAAATTTAGCTCCTAAGGGGGTGGAATCAATAATCAATCAATTACCGCTGAACCGATTTAGTTGAAATAGTTTTTGTTATCGGGAAGGATATAGAATACTTTTCAACCACAATATCATCCCTTAAGGGTGAAAAGGGGGTGGAAAAGGGCGTAAGGGGGAAAGGGGGTTGAAATTTATATGGGGAATCATTACAAAGCAGATTGTATAGAAGATACGTATTACAGGATTTTGAATAGTATATTACCCGTTAAATTAGGAGATTGAAGACTGTCATAAGCAACTTACAGAAAGAAGTGAAATCGCACCAGATACATTTTCATATAAAATGTTGCCAAAACGAAACCATAAGGCTCGCACTGTCAAAAAGTTATCAGATCTCTTGTAGAGCCAAGCTTCTAACTCTACAAGCCCAAACTTCACAAACTCTACATCTTAGTCAAAATATGCGGCTTGTCCTGTTGGCCGTTTCGTTATTTTAAGAACTTAAAATTTTCACCTTACGCCCATGTAACTTTTTAGTTTCGCCTAGGCAACATTTTACATGAAAATGTTTTTGGTGAGATGATTCTTTACTTAAAATCTACATGAAATTTCTAGTTGTTGTATCAGGAGCAATCTGATGGATACCTAATGAATTACCTACTTCAAAATGATAAGGTTTACTTTTTCTTAGAGCATTAAAGTTTGGAGCAAATCGGTGCAGCGTTAGCTGAATTATAAAGATGGATAAAATAAATTTCTAGAAAGATGATAAATTATTATTCATTATGTATTACTATATTTTAACTAAAAGTTATTTTAATATTGCAGTTTATTAAGTATATATTATAAATTATCACTTTCGTGGGTCCATCTAATATGAGTATATTCTTGCATTTATTGACAAGTATTTATATTCATTATTTAAGTAATAGTTTAAAAAGAAACACGCTACACAAATTTGATCTAAGAAAGCGGCACATAACGGCCGGTATTCATCTCGAACATTATAAATCTTTACTCGAAATCAATTATAAAGACCGTCCGCACTCGACCACCCAGATGGCCAAAATTGGACCACCGATTGTTCTAGTAGGTAACTGATAATGTACTTTATATTATTATGTTTGGTTTTAATTATGTGAAAACAGTCCAAGTTTGTTAATGGCAAGGCCAAACAAGATTCAACTTCTTTACATCCATACTAATATTATAAACGCGAAAGTCTGTCTGTCTGTCTGTCTATGCTATCTATTACCTTTCACGCTTAAACCGCTGAATTAGGGAATGCAAAACCGAATTTTAATTGTATGGAAAAATCGGTTAATAACCGAATATTAACCGAATTTTCATACAAATGAAAACCGGTTTTGCATTCCTTACGCTGAACCGATTCTGTTTAAATTTGACATAGAGATAGTTTGAGTCCCGAGAAGGACATACGATAGTTTTTATCCCGGAAAGCATCCCTTAAGAGGGCGAAAATTATCTCACTTCCACCCCGAAAGTGAGACAGTTGATGCATCGCCTGACAATGATGTAAGTATTATGCTCAAATTGAATACTACATTTTATCAAGGCGTTAGAAGTTAGAATTTTCTCTCAAATAAAAATATAAGAAAGTTGGTATAGGGAATCAATAAAAAATAGATTAAATAAAATAAAGCCACCCAAAATACTAATTCTTCGCAGACGAAGTCGCGGGCAAAAGCTAGTATAATATATTATAATCATGAAATGAGTCCACCAACTGCAAGGGTAAGAAGTTGCATAAGTAGTACTTAAATTAAAAATATATGTTGATGATGATGTCACAATTAAAACAATTTACTTAATTATAATTAAGTAAGGTACCATTTCAAAATATATTCAGAAGAATTTGTATTTCAAAGAAAATGAAATATGAGAATTAATTTACATTTAAGTCAAAATATATTTAACCTTAGTGTCACTAACACAATAAAAAAAATTAACTGTTTTATGCTGTCTATAAATGTTTTTGTATTTATTTGTACCTATATTTAACCGATAAACTCTAATCATGATCGTTTATTAAAAGTATATGAAACTAAAAGTAAGGGCAAATATTCAAATACAAAAGAAGCTGATGGAAATATACATTGATATAAATCCCAATTAAAAATAAAAAGATTAGAAAATTTACACAAATTAAAAAGCCATCAAAAACAAATAAAAATATGTAAACCTAGGCAAATAAATGTTTTGTAAGAAATCCTTATTCTGCTATCGCTATCAAATGCGATTTCTAGAGGCAGGCATTTAAATAAAAAAGTGTTTGATGCATCAATGTATCAAAAAAGAAATAATATGTACCATATAAGTACATATTATTATTTAGGTAAAAAGCCCAGGCTTTCTGATTTCAAACGGTGCTTGAAAAAGACCTATTAAACCAACAATTTAGCTCGCAAGGCGCAAAAGGCCATAGATCGCGCCACGGGAGCTTACGGACTATTCGGTCACCAGCTTACTATAAACTATGATTGCGTGATTGTGGAATAGAGAGAGGCCTTATTTGATTGGTTAATGGTACAAGACTATCAGACTTAGATTTTGGCGTGAGAGTAGAAGCGTGAGCGGGTTTATGTCGCTATGATTCCCACATTTATGAAACAGATTGTTATTGTAGATATGACTGTATTTTTTGTACTTCATTCATCCTAACATTTAATAAAACTGATTGAAATACCTACGAAATTTGGCTTATTAGAAATAGAAAACGCTATTTACTATATTATATGTTAGCCTAACATAACATTTCGGTGGGTTGTTCATAACTATTAGACCTTGTGGAATTCGATTTAAGAATTATGAACAATAAATAGATGTACCTAGACAACTTTTAACTCGAACAGTAGAAGTTGTATTCTGGAAGAGGAGTTCAGGTAGTAAATAAAATTATTGCTGCTGACTGAAATATATACCTACTCTGAACCTAGTTAAAGTCAGCACAAAGAACACTACAAGAACAGTATAACCTAAGTAATTTCATAATTTTTCATAACTACTCACTTGCCATTATTTATTCATTCTTCATTACGCTTTTGCTCCGCATTTACACCAGGACGGGAGGTATCGCATCACAAAAAATCTAATAAGGTTCAAACAAAATAGAGAAGTAGTTTGGATCAATATGGAGTGTTGTTCGAGGCAAAACGCCTTGTCATAGGGCATAATCGACGGGACGGTGGCTCTTTGTGGCGCGGTCGTCGACGGTTTTTGTTAACTGATGAGTATCGCTCCCATTTGGCCGACAAAAAACTTATTGGACAGAGTGTGATGCTTCGAGTTCGGATAACTGCCCTTCAGACGTGATGAAGTTCAAGCGCCTAGTGACAGTTAAAAGATCCTATATTGTTTTAGGATTATCACTTATCAGGTCCGTTGATCACACGAATTGAAGCTCAACACTTGACTTCCTTTTTTTAGGGTTCCGTACCCAAAGGGTAAAAACGGGACCCCATTACTAAGACTCCGCTGTCCGTCTGACTGTCACCAGGCTGTATCTCATGAACCGTCCGTGATAGCTAGACAAGTGCAATTTTCACAGATGATGGATTTCTGTTGCCGCTACAACAACAAATACTAAAAAGTACGGAATCCTCGGTGGGCGAGTCCGACTCGCACTTGTCCGGTTTTTCTTAAACTTGGGTTGCCTCGCTACACCGTGTAGCAATGCATTTGATATATAATTTATGTAGGTACCTACATAGAAGAAAAAGATAACTGACCCCCCTGCAAACAAATTTCTATGCAGGGGGGGTCAGTTAACTCTGTTACTTACTGTATCTATTAACTACTCTGTTTAAATTGTATTCTCATTTACATTATTTTCGCTATTGCTAGATGTTTCTTTGGAACAACTGAGAAGCTATGAAATTTAGATGATATGAGAACCCACAAATAAATATAAGTTCAAATAATTACAGGCACAGCAACAATTACTTTTTAATTCCCCAAAATTGCAATGCAAAATTGCAAAACTATTACTGTTTCTAGTTCATCTTAAAAAGTACATTATCCCACTAATTGCCACGTTAGCCAGTGATTTATAATCCGTGGTTCGCGCATTCAAATCGTCTCCTTAATAATATCGATTAAACTTACGATCGCTGCTTGAATTAATCGATAATTGTCGGTAAATCATCGATGTTCGCACAAAGCGCTATCGGGGTGCGAACAGTTAATTTATCGGAGTGCTGCGCGTACGCGGGATGGCGTGCGAAAGGCACATAAGTCGGGAATGAGCAATCCGGCTGTTTATGACGCGGGAGTCGAGGTGTAATTGTGTGACTTATTTGTGGATAGCTATTTTATGGAGTTTGGTGAGCTAAAGCATTTTGTAATTTTGTTATATTTATTACAATGAAGAATTTTATTTAAGTTCGTTAAGGCGGTTTTAATTTGACACTGGCGCCGCATCCGAAATATGAAAAAGTATAATAACGACCTAGGCGTGTGTTTGTACTCCTAATTTCAAAAAGGGCGCTCTTTACTTGGGATGGGATGGGATAGAATGATAAAACCATTAACCTCACAAATAAAGCCATTATATATTGAAATAATTTCCGAACCTTATATCTAAACTCGATAAGAATGTCGTTAGCTAGTTTCACGGTCGGTTCAGCGACATCTACCGTGATATTGAGTAAACATCTTTGTACGAAAGCTATTCTATGGAAGTACGGATGCGAACATGCCGCCCACCAAGAACAACAGTTCTTAACTACATTTAAAACTAAACATAACAAAATAATTTATAACATCATATTTAATAAGAATTTTAACTTTGAGCAACATGAATAATAACTAACTAAAACAACGGTTACATTATTGTAAGAGTAACAAGTAACAACTCGCGCTACCTTGTTCAAACCTGGAATACATTTCTTGACATAATTGCTAAAACTTAATCTTATTCACTTTTCAGCAGGTAGGTACGATTTTTTTTTTCTTTAATTTTTCAGGAATCTTCGACAATACGTAACAACTCTCAACAACTTGTTGAGTGAAAAATATTTCGACCACATACTATCTTCGCCGTCCGATCGAGTTACTATAGTTTCTAGGTGAGTATGTATTTTCTTTTCCTCTATCTGAGTATTCTTTGGTTTTGATACTTTGTCGTCAATCACCTTTTGTTTCAGCCCTTCAGCTTCCTGCGCGGTACTGTGTAAAGGTCCCGTGTGGTTAAATTCCTTGTATTCATGGAACACCTTTGTGTATTTTGTTTGCAGGCGCTCATCAGCTGGAAGTTTCCTTTCCAGAGAGTGAAATCTTCGCAACGGTAACTCTCTGGACCCTCCATTTGCACAGGCTGGTTGCTCATCCCGGAACGGTAACCTAACAACGTGGCGTCCGTTCTCATCCCGTGTAGCAGTCGCTTTGTTTATCTCCTCACTCCTTTTATCCTCAGGTGTTAAGATCCTTGGATTGTTGGTAGGTTCTGATTCAAGTTCCCCATATGACCTATCCAACTGTTTCATCTGAGTGTGCATGCTAACCAGCTTGCAGGAGATGTCAACCTTTAATCCTACTTCACCACATATAATCCATCCCAGACACGTCTTTTGGGCTACCATAGTCTCCTGTGGTGATTTAATTAAACCTGTTTGGATGATTCGCGCATAGACCTTAGTTCCCAACAATATGTCTATTTGATTTGGAGTGTGATACTCAAGATCTGCGAGCTCGACACTTTGTAACTCAGGCCAGGAGGTTATTGTTACTTTTGCAGAGGGTTGGTTCGAGGTAACTTTGTCAATCACATAAGCTGTAACTTCAATGACACTGCTAGAGTCGGTGCGCGATGCAATTGTGACTTGAACTGTTGACTTCAACGCTGTAATCTGCTGACCTCTCAATCCCGTTACTGAAACCTTAATTGCAGTTTGTTTTAACCCTAGCTTCTTGACTGCAGCTCAAGTTATAAATGAGACCTCTGAGCCCGGATCTATTAATACCCTCATTAGTTCTTCCCTTTCCCATGATTTGACTTTTACTACCGCGGTAGCCAGTAACCCTTGCTGTGAGACTTCATTCATGAAGTGATTTGAAACACTGGTTCCCGGTGTAGCTTCTTCCGTTGAATTTGTGACTTGTGGTATATGAGCTTGTGCCACCGTTTGACTAGCTGATGGCTCCTTACCTTCATTGGCTGGACTGTCCCCTTTTTGATGTAACAGCGAGTGATGTCGCCTGTTACAGATTTGACAATTTATTGTCAGTTTGCAGTATCTGGCAGAGTGATTATTACCCAAACAGTTGAAACACATCCCGTTGGTTTGAACAAAATTACGCTTAACATCGACATCTAAAGCATTAAAATCTTTGCAATGTATTATTCTATGCTCACCTTTACAGTAATTACAAGATACATTGGTGGAGATATGCAGATTACTAACCCTTTGCACCTGATTGCCCTTGACCTGACCTAAAATTTCCCTTGTAATTGTTATTAACATATTTAGGTTGTTGGACAAATCCCGATTTCGGTTCCAAAAATTCTAAAGAATGGTATCGCGTTTGCAAAAAGTCTTTAAATTGTTCCAGTGTCGGTAACTCTTCAGACAGAGATACAGATTTGCTTACTTTCCATTCCCAATTTTTCCGACTTTCTGGATCCAATTTATGACTAACAATGTATTCAGCGTTTCCGTGGTACAATCTAACATATGCTTGATGTCAGTGGCAGACTCAGTCAGAAGAGACTTTTGTGCAAAAAATCTTTTTAATATGCTATTCGCCAAATATTGCTTGTTATTATAGCGACTCTCTAACTGGGTCCAACACTGATCATAACTTTCACTAGAAATGGGTATGTGTCTAAGAAGCTGCTCCGCTTCGCCTGTCAAATGCGCCTTGAGGTAGTGAAGCTTCTGGATGTCATCGATGTCCTGATTTTTGTGGATGAGTGAAGTGAACAAATCCCGGAACCCCATTCACTCCTCATACTTTCCCGAAAAAGTTGGAATCGTTATCTTAGGGAGCTTCACATGACTCGATTTTGACGTTGACGCTGTAGTTGACAACATGGGACTATCATTGCTGGGTGTTGCCTTTAACTTGCTCAAAGCGTTCTTAAGCTCGCACTTGTAATCCATATATGACTCGTTGGTTGCATCATACACATCGTCTTTTATGTATGCAGTGTCTTGTAATATATCTTGCTCTGGCAACATCAGTATCTGCATATGCATACGTGAAAACTGATCCCATATTTTTTCTAAGCTTTCAAGTCTGGTTTCAACGTACGAGATGGTAATCCGCTCCTTCGGAGACTTTTTGTAATTACTGAAAGCCTTGGTAATACGAATACTTTGATTTGTTTGAAAATTGACACTAGCTTCCATTTTACTACTCATCTTGAAAATTTACAAGTCCCAGCAAACTTATCATAAATTCTCTAAGTCCCAAATAGTCACGTAAATTTGCTAAGTCCTCAAACAGTAAATCTTGAAAAGTTACAAGTGTTTTTTGTTTTTGCTCCTAAATTTTCTAAGTGTTTGGCTGATGTACTTCGATATGAAATCGGGCATAGGTTCCCCGTCGGTTCACTTTTTCTTAAATTATTCTAAGTCCTAAACACTGAAATTGTCTTCTGTCTATGAATTTTTCTAAGTCCAAATTTGACAGTTCTATTTTCCAATATTATTTTGACAGGTGACAGTTCCAATTAATGACACTTTGCACAGATAAACATAAATGTACTCACAGTTTTAAATCTTCTTACACTACACTTCACTAGTACTTGAACCTTAGTTGAACTTCCCGCCAAGTTGATCCACCGTGACGTCACTCAAGGTCACGGCGCTGCTGACTCCGTCGACTGCTCCAATCCGCTGCCGCCCTCGGAGACTGCGTCCTCGACAACAATCCGTTGCCACTTGACGCAGGAAAGCACCACTAAATACTAAGGCCTAGTACAATCCGGTTCGAAGGACCAAATGTTTGTACTCCTAATTTCAAAAAGGGCGCTCTTTACTTGGGATGGGATGGGATAGAATGATAAAACCATTAACCTCACAAATAAAGCCATTATATATTAAAATAATTTCCGAGCCTTATATCTAAACTCGATAAGAATGTCGTTAGCTAGTTTCACGGTCGGTTCAGCGACATCTACCGTGATATTGAGTAAACATCTTTGTACGAAAGCTATTCTATGGAAGTACGGATGCGAACAGCGTGTCATCATCATTGGCCTTATCGTCTGTTGCAGACGATTTATGGTGTAACACCGGAGAGACACCGTTTTTGATGGCTAAAAAGGCCGATGCGAGACCGACATGGCCTACCGCAGCTTGCGGAAAACGGTACTGAAACGTCTTGACGGCGTTTTTGCCTCTTGTCAGCGAGTGCGGCGAACCAGGACTCATCACAATACTTGCGACCCTCCAAAACGCCTTTGCGCCACTCCGTCCGTTGTTCTGCGAGCCTCTTCCAGTCTCGGTGGTCAATATGGAAGGCAATCATGTCCCTCTTTACGCAATCTTTAAAGCGAAGCAATGGTCTTCCAACGTTACGTTTTGCGTTCGCAACCGCACCAAGAAGAACACGACCAGGAAGTCGAGAGGGTTCCATCCTGTGCACATGCCCTAAGCCAACGCAGGTGTCTCTGCACGCGTGTACGCTTTGGAGAAATCTGACATGACTGTCTGTCTTACTTTACGATTTGGTTATATTATTGTAGCCTAGGTATACTAGTTACAGCTCGTTTTTATTAAAACCTGACTGTAGGTACCATTATGAATTTGAAAAGTTTTATTTATTTTTCCAAGTATCTCTATCTACATTATTTCCTTTACAATGAATCTTTATAACTAAAGGCTTATTCGGTTGCATTTAATCTGGTATTTATAAAATCAGCAAGTCCTTATGCATAGTTAGTTAGTAGTTAGTATTGCTGGGCATTTTCCGCAACTCGATATCCAATGTGCCTATTTTGCGTGAAACGAGGTAGCGCTACTCTAACCACTCCAACTCCTCCACGAAGCCTAGCAAAGTCTTCAGGTTGCTAGTTGCCTCCTTTAGTGTGCATGGATTCCCCAGGTATTTGCTCCTATATACTTCTACCTGTTTACAGTCTAGGAGAATATGTTTTGTTGTTTCTTCTTCTGCCATGCACGCTCTGCACATGGGGCTGTCAGTTTTACCCATATTATGTAGGTGTTTGTTTAGTGTGTTATGTCCTGTTATTAATCCTACTATTTTACGTAGTTGAATTCTTGGTGTTTTCAGTAATATTTTGGTAAGCTTGTGGTTCAGTTCTGGTAGAATTTCTTTAGTTTGCCTGTATGTCTTCATTTCATTCCAGTACTTGTTGTGCAGTTGTCTGTGATGTTGTTCTAGCTGGTTGTGTATGTAGGATATTTGTAGGGGCATGATTGGCTCGGGTCCATATGCCGGTGTTTCTGAACCTTTCCTGGCCAGTTCATCCGCTGCATCGTTTCCTGTTGATCCACTATGCTCCTTTATCCATTGTACTGTTACTTTGTTGCCTTCTTTGCTCACTTCAGTGAGACTCCGATGACATTAAAGTATAAGCTCTGAAGTAAGTTTGTCGCTGCATAGCGCTTGTAGTACCGATTTACTGTCTGACAGTATTAGTATGGTTTCGTGTTTTACTTGTCGTGTTGTAATAGCATTGCAAGCTTCTATTATTTCTACACATTCAGCTTGGAATACCGTATTGTGTTCACCAAGGGATTTTGTGATGTGTATGTCCTTATGCATAATTATAAGACTTACTTTCTGATGCTATAATTTTGCATGAAGCAATGATATACGTACCAATTGAAATTTGCTCTGCAAATAGTGCAAGAAATCAGATACAAATAATATTGGCTACAATTTTATCTAATACCGCAAAAACGAGGTTGATTGTTTTATCACCACACCGTTCGATATTAGCTAGCTGATACCTTGCTAGGGTTGTGTAACGAATTTATAACTCACAAAAATCTCACATATCGCAAAATAGTATTGAGATGACATCGGTCACCGTACCCATGCTGCTTGAAAAATACTATAAGAATATACTATAATACTATTATAATTAATATTATAATTATAATATTAATTATTAATTACGTACCTACTCAAAACCTACAAAAATTCTAAAACTGCAATTAGGGAAAACTACCCTATAATTTGCCACACCACTGCTACCCTAAAAAAAGGTTGGTGGGGAGACACTTTAAAGAGGAACCGACATAAGTAGGTATAGTTTTTCTACGTACCCACGTTAATTAAAATGAGGTTGCTGCTGGATAATTAATCACACACACGATTCAACAGGTTATATAGGCATGATGTTTTGAATAAACAAAGTAAAACCCAATAAACATGTTACATACTTGCATGCCTGATAAATTCACAACTAAATTACCCTTAACATTGTATTTGTAGCAGCCCTAATTACAAATCACTTTGAACTAGGGTATAGGCGCGTGCCGCAAAAACAATTTCTCTATAAAATATTACCAACTTTCAACTGCGTCTTCACTGCCCTTATCACAATCGGTATAAAATTCAAAATTGTTTTACTTAAAGGTAAAAGGAAGTGCAAGTTAGAGATAGGGCGCTCACGATCGGATAGGTATTATTGTTATTTGTTTGTAGTGCTGATTATTGTTCTAGAAATTGTTCGTGTCGTACACAGAGTCGCGGTTAAAGGTGTAAATGTTTAAGGGTAGGTAGTAGGTATATATTGCTTTCAAACTTAAAATGTAACGTTTTTGTTACATCGCTACATCTTAACCAAACTTTATTCCAAGTAATAAACACCTACATGGTTCCTCCGATTAAATGTTGTTTTTTTCTAAAGCTGGTTTCTTGTTTTAAAAAAAATGTGAATTAATTTCGCCCCCTCTCCATTCCCCCCTTCAGTTGACCCACGCACCTAAAGTACATTTCTTTAGTTAGTTAAATAAATGTAAACAATTTGTTTTTCCATATTCGGGTAGGTACTTAAAACATTTACTAGTTAACCAACTGTCTACAGTTTGGCGAAACTGTTGTATAAATAGACATAAGTAAAATAAATAAAACTATGAAAACGGATTATATCGCGTATATTGAATTTATAATACATCCCGACGTTTCGAACTCTTTACAGCGTTCGTGGTCAACGGGTGACTGAGGAAAAATTACAAAATGCAAAAATACCCACATACTAAAATAATGAACAATCATAGACTACAAACTTTAAGGCTGGTTGTACATGCAAAATCGGTTCATAAGGCTAGTTATACACTATAATTATTTTTCAAGTAAAGATATATATATATATACGCGATAAAAAATAAACTATGCCGGCTCCAACCCTACACCACGGACCCGAGAAGATTTAATTCCCTCCTAAATTGTAGGAGGGTATCCCAATATGGGACCGGCAACAAACTCGGCGGGACACATCTTTTCAAAACATCAGAATGTCCAGCATCATCCAACACTACGGTCTCACAGTCTATTGCCAAGGAGAAGCGTTACATACCCAGAATGCTGCGCGAGGCCATTGAGATTAAGAAATATCCAAACTTTAATAGGGAGGATGGCTTTTCTCTACCACCAGCTTGGGATCCTGTAGTCCACCTGATAAAGGAGCAAGCGAGACATAGACTGTGAGACCGTAGTGTTGGATGATGCTGGACATTCTGATGTTTTGAAAAGATGTGTCCCGCCGAGTTTGTTGCCGGTCCCATATTGGGATACCCTCCTACAATTTAGGAGGGAATTAAATCTTCTCGGGTCCGTGGTGTAGGGTTGGAGCCGGCATAGTTTATTTTTTATCGCGTATATATATATATCTTTACTTGAAAAATAATTATAGTGTATAACTAGCCTTATGAACCGATTTTGCATGTACAACCAGCCTTAAAGTTTGTAGTCTATGATTGTTCATTATTTTAGTATGTGGGTATTTTTGCATTTTGTAATTTTTCCTCAGTCACCCGTTGACCACCAACGCTGTAAAGAGTTCGAAACGTCGGGATGTATTATAAATTCAATATACGCGATATAATCCGTTTTCATAGTTTTATTTCATGAGTAACTATCGCGGTAACCGAAGACAATATTAAAATAAATAAATTAAATTTAAAAAAAACCTGTCTGGAACTATACGTTAGGGTTCTGGCCTAAACTTATTTATTTAATCGTGTAATGATTTCATTTACCCTAAAATGGCTAAACATTCTTTATTCAGGTAATAGCAAGTATTAGGTAGGGTAGGACGGGGACGTTTGAAACACTTTATGTTTAACTGCCTGTAACAATTTTATTTATACAGTTAGAAGGGTATTTGCGTGTATTATTAAAAGTTATTTATTTAGTTTTTAAATATAATATGTTTAAAAAGCCTATCGAGCATGGTTACGTAATTATAGGGAATTAAAGAGAATGTGGAAGAGTGGTTCAATTGACCCCATAGGTGTGTTAATTGAAACAATATGTGGGACGTTTGAAACACCTTAATATATTCGGCAAAATGAAAGATAATTCGTTATTTCCAACCTTTTTTAAACTATCACGGTATTTAATAAGATTGATCTAAAGTTAGCAAAAAAATTACAAACATTTCACAATTTATCTGCGTCTGAAGATCTTGATCAAAGAAAGGGATGCAAAAAAAAAAAGTAAGACATCTAGAATTCTTTACACATATAGCTTAATCAAACGTGTTTTAATGCAACAACAAGATATGACGTTAAGGAACAAAAGTACCTAAAAACAAGTAAATAATCACAAGTTATTTAATCACATATATATACCTATACAGTGAGCTGCAAACGTGCAAACCCACTTTGTGAATGAATTGCATTTATATATAATATTGGGTACACTTTGGTTGCACTTTTGCATCTGTGTATACGTAGGTATACTAAATTATCTTAATTACACATTACGGCTCTAAGTACTACTAAGAGTCTAAGACTCGTCGTAATGTAGGAATTAATACCTAGTGGGATTTAACAAAAAATCGCCTGTGTCTATCTGTTCCTAAAACAAAAAGCCAGTCTGTCTTTTTAATAAGTTACAAACAGGTTTGTTAGGACCATAAATATCACTGTTTGAAGCTTATAGAATTCGATGTTTCGCTATTGTTCTACTGACATTATTTCAAATCTAGAATTACCTGAAAACTTTAATGATATTATTACTATAGAGTCTGTAGTCTAATAGTAGTTTATGTGACTGCTACATAACTAAAGACATCAAAATACGAGTGTGGGTTTAAAAGGACCATGTGTGTTTTAATGCCTAATTACATATGTACAGTTACATACATTTTATTTTAAGGAATAGGTACTACCAAAAACCTGTATGATAATAACTACTGACATGAATTGTATAAAACAAAATTATGACTAGGTACTTTTAAAATAAAACTACTAAAACTAAACCTACCTAGAATAAATCATGTTAAATATGTACGTACATTAAAAACAGGTCACTCAAGTATTTGCAAGTTCCCATCTAGACACAAGTATAGTTATATATCTTATACACAAAAACAAACGCTCTATGTTTTAAAAATAAGTCTAATTAAATAAAATAGGTCTAATGTTAATGATTTATAAATCAAAAATTGTTAATTATCGTATTACGTAGCCATGTATTTCCATCAAGAGAAACTAAGAAAATCCCATTAAAAACAGACCTACCCAACCTCTACAAGATATCCAAACAAAACAAAGCTATAGCAAGTGCCGGGACGCAAATCGATAGCACCCCACACATCTAATCTAACCATCGTAATGTCAAATGCACAAAGGAAGCGACCGTTGACGCAGGTGCCGCTTCACCTGTTGCGCACACGCACGACAAAAGTATCGCAACAGCATACGCCAGTCAACAGACTTATGACTTTTTATATTGTGCGCGTCCTAGCATCCCCATGACCGTTAACGTATGACGTAATTTGATTTCGAAGGTTGTTACGTAAAAGGTGTTTTAATTTGTTACCATCGCAAAAAATCTTGATAACTTTAGTTTTAAGTATTTATATTTTGTGATTCTGTTATGCATTATGTAGGTACGTGTTTAATATACTAATCATATAAACCTTACATTAGGTAACAGTACATGAGAGCTTAATTTGATAGCAGACAGACAGATCAATAATGGGGAAATAGTAAATATATTTTGTTATAAATACCTTGTCAATAACAATCACATGCGCATGTGATACATTTTTTCAGTAAGTACTACGTAGAAAAGGTGTGACAATGTAAGCCATTCTACAAAATCTATGTATGATATGAATTTGGACAGGCACGTATATTTTTAAACAGGTACTCCCACTATTCGTAGTCCCGCTAACTTCTCTACTTCAACTTTATGCTCTGACCTTCATCACATTAGATCTAGATCCTTATCGACCCAGAATACCTCTTCTCCACAGACTCATTAACATTTCAGAAATGTAATGAAGCAGCAATGCTAGGGTCGCGGGACAGGTGCTCGGCGCACGCGCCGACCGTTAGCGGTAGAAAGTGCGCGACCGCGCCGGCACGCGAATAGGGTGCCCATAAGTGCCTACTATATCTGAAAAAAGTACATACTTCCTAAGAGCATCGAAGAAAATATAATAATGAATGGGTACTAATCAAACTTATGATCTATATTATTATTTACATCTTTCTTTGCCCCACTGCAGTCCAAAGAACTTTCACATGTATTTACGGTTTGTCCCATTCTGGATCTACTCTTATTAGTAAAGTTTATTTTGTCATCACGATGATGCCCGCCCATTGCAGTGCAGTTTCCGCGTAGGTAATCTAAGTTTTCAGGAGCTATCTATTACAACAGAAGTATATATTGCAGAATATAGGGCAAGGTGGTGGTAGTACATTTAAGTATTTTACATTCAGTGCATACGATGGAAAAAACCTCTCTCTTCTCTCTGAACACAAATATCACTGATATATATACTAAAGCTTTCTATAATAAAATCATAATCAGGTTTTTTGCTGTTTATGTCATGGTTATAGAGAATAGTAACTAATATACCACGATTCGATGACCACTACTAAGAAGTCTTTTCTAACACACAACTGCTGGTTACCCGCAGAACTGACGAACATACTAGTGTGATTAATGTCAAGAGGAAATTTGACGGCTGCTGTTGTTTTATCTACTTACCTGCACGCCTTAAGGTTTTTTGTACTCCATACGAATGTGGAGCAGTCGTTAATGCTTTAGAAAAATTACATACCGCCTACCGGTGAATGGACCAAACTAATGAAGTCTTGGCAATCACAGTAGCATTTGCGTGTTAATTTTGGTGCAATGGTAAGTTGGGTTTAATGTTATGAAGGAAAAAATATAATTTGCGGTTTACTTGTTGAATTTAGAATGATTTGTGATTGAATTTAAATGGAAAAAACAATATATTTGTTCTAGTGGTATTATAATATGTACTTATGTAATAGGTATATTAATAACTGAACAAAATTCATAATTATTTCAGTATATACTGAAAAATTATTAATATGAGTATACACCTACACCTTTCGTCACCCTGTATAACAAAGTATATTATATGTTGACGACCAGCATAAGTCATAAGTGATTTATTTGCGAAAGATAGGGTATACATAGGATGTTACAACAGTTCATAGTAAGTGAGCAGTGAGCCAAGCTACCTTGACGTCACACAGTGACATATAAATTTCAAGTTTCAATGCCTAATACTAAATATGCACTTATGTAGATAATGTCTAAAGTTAATTCATATTTACACAACAATATTAATATACAAAATAACAAATATTAAAAACTAATAAAATGTTATAATACAAATTAATTGAGATATGACATATTTATAAATATAATGTAAAACAGTTAAGTTTAGTAAACAGTAGTAAATGTATTTAGGTTAGTAGTCTCGGAAAAGTTTAAAAGATCCTAAATATGTAGTATGTTTAGGTAAATATGTTTTATTGGAAATAGCAAATCTTTGGCTTATTAGATTTATTATTTGTTTATTAATTACATAACATAAGAATATGTAACGTTACAGGGTGGCTTGAAAATGATTATAAAAACTGAATGATACTCACATAGTACCTAGATGTCAATAATAATAACTTAATGCCTACAATATTAAGACAGATAACCACAGTAGGTAACTTATTTGAGGTCATTGCGCTAGTTTTCGTCCAGCTCTATTTTTCGTTCACTTGACGAGTTTTGAATAGGTACAAACCTTCATTGCTGTACAAATTTGGACTTGTTGCAATTTTTAATGTCTAAACAATATATCTATCTACATAAAAATGATAATTCACAAGAGGCAAGTTAAAAATGAAATATATTATATGCTAATCCGTCAAGCGGACGAAAACTAGAGCATGGACGGAAACTAGCGCCATGACCCTATTTAATGAGCACATTTTTAATTTGATGCACGTAGCGTAGCTGTTTGTCATTATGTTTCAATGAGTACAATTATTATACAGAACATGTATATACATAGAAAACAAACTTAATTAACAATTTTCTATTTAATGACATAAAATTATGAGCCAGAATCATTTTCTCATTCACCCAATAGAATTTCATCTATATTATTATTATTTTATATGTATACTTTAGCTTTTTATTCGATAAAGCACAGTCACATTAACCTGTTTCTATTCCCCGCGCATTGGTACTACCAATGAGGATATAATAAGATAGAGCAGTACTGTCATAGTAAATTTTGTAACCACTGTAAATTCACTGCCATCTATCGACATACTTTAAAACTAAAAATGAAGATTTATAAAAATACGTTAAAATGTATTTAAATATGGATAAATGATTTTTTTTATTTGCATTAATTATTTTTATATGATTTTGACCCATGTTCTTTCACTGGTATGCGTTAAAATTATATATAACAAACGAAACAGTCAACGCCATCTATACGAGAGTAGGCCAAAACTAGTGGCGCCATCTGATCGAGAATCAAATTTTCGTGATTAGACTGTATCCATCTATTACGGAGTTATATATCTATCTTTGGTACTAAAACACATCTGTCGCTCAAGTGTAGTAAGGAATTATACCATATTATTTCAAGTTAAACATACCAGACACCACGTGGCGTCCTCAATTATGTTCAAGACGGAAATGGACCAACGGACAGCCTTTGTAACCCCTACTCCCCTTTAGTTAGCAAATGTTCTTTGGATAAAAAAAGTTTTAGGTAAGGATATGCTGCGTAAATTAGCATATTATAAAACAGGTTATCTGGTGTGTGCGAGCGGATTACTAAAATATGCGTTTGGAGTACATTTAATAAAAAAGTATTTATTTTTATTTTATTGTACTATATATAGGTACAAAATTTTAAAATATCTTGCCAGGCAAACGCGATTTTTGGCGAAATAAAATTTAAGCGTATCCTAGCTAGACTACTAGAATATAGACTGTACTAAAAAGTAGAAAAAAGACTTCAATTCAAAAATAAATTTAAAAAACCGATTTACAATTAAAAGTCCTATTTAAGGATGCCCAATGGTAGAAGAGCTGGCAGTAAAGTTTCGAACCAACGTGATACCGCGATGAGATGCACAATGGTTTCCCATAAAACTGATGCTAAGTCCGAATTTGATAGTCTGCCACGGCGGAACTAGCCGAAAGTACAAAAAAAATAGCCACTTCCGGTGCGAAAAAAGGGGGGTCATTTAACCCATCTGATACTGCAATAAAAGCTATGGCATCAGTTAGAAATTTACTGGTAGATACAGAAAAGCGAAATCTGCCAGTATGATTCCTGCCGGAAGTGCTTGGCATACGCTCTCAAAGGTGACCATAAGGACCCCTAAATTAACCCATCTGATACCAGCATGAAACCAATTCCAGTTGGTAGATATGAACCTTCTCTTCAGGAATATATAAGTCTGCCAGGGCGCTTTCAGCCGAAACACCTTGACATACGAGATTATGTGAGCAACATCCGTGGAACCCGTATTTTGGAATTGTACAGATTACAGACATTTTAATTATTGCAGGCTTATGATTTATTACCTAATGCTTATATTTGTATATTTTTATGCCATTAATAACATATATTTCAAATTTATTAATATACACAATATAATTTGGGCATTAATTTAATACCTGCTTACGGCTTTGTACTTCTTTGTTTGGCACGTACACATCTTCCCCTGCAGAGACCCAACGCCTTCTCCTGGAAACTCACTTTCCAGGATGCGTAAGTCTCGCCGATGAAGATCAGCAGGATGAGGTATACAGTACAGCAGACAACAACTGGCAAATGGCGCACAGAGTCGTCACCGCTGAGAAACTCAGGTGGGCTATAAACAGTTTCCATCCCTTCAAGGCGGCTGGTCCGGATGGGATCTTCCCTGCTCTCCTACAGTGGGGTCTAGAGCCCATCCAGCAAACCCTGACCAACATCATGGCAGCATGCCTAGCCTGGGGGTACGTGCCCAGGAGATGGAGGGATGTGAACGTGATATTCATACCAAAACCAGGTAAGAATGACTACACGGCGGCTAAATCCTTCAGGCCCATCAGTCTCACATCATTCCTGCTGAAAACACTGGAAAAACTGTGCGACAGGGATTTGAGGGATCGAACGCTAAAGAACACACCGATGCACAACAACCAGCACGCGTACAGCTCAGGTAAATCCACAGAATCGGCACTACACATGGTCGTCAGCCGCATTGAGAGAGCCATCCATGCCAAAGAACTGTGCCTTGGCACCTTCATTGACATCGAGGGCGCTTTCGACAAGACCCACTTTACCAGCATAGGGAATGCCTTGGATAGCCACGGCGCGGAACCCGGACTAACAAAGTGGATTATGAACATGCTAAACAAAAGAACTATAAGGTATGCAGGTGAACCGCAGGCCGTGGCGGCGGTGCGAGGATGCCCTCAAGGGGGAGTCCTGTCACCTCTGCTGTGGAACCTAGTAGTCAACAACCTTATAACCAAACTGAACGAGAAACACTTCTACACAATAGGCTACGCTGATGATCTGGCAATATTAATATCAGGTAAATTTGCCAGTACAGTCTGCGATCTCACCCAGGCTGCTCTTCGGATTGTAGAATGCTGGTGTAGAGAATTCGACCTATCAGTCAACCCCACCAAAACAGAAATGGTAATGTTCACCAATAAAAGAGCGCTTGGCAACTTTACCAGACCAACACTTTTCCAAACCGAGCTACAGCTGACCGATGAAGTTAAGTACTTAGGGCTAACTCTCGACAGTAAACTCAACTGGAACAATCACATCAACAAACGTATAGACAAGGCGGGAGTTGTCTTTTGGCAATGCAGAAGGATGATTGGTAAGAGGTGGGGACTCAACCCAAAAATTACTCTCTGGCTCTATAAGACCATAATCCGCCCCTTACTCTGTTACGGTGCTCTGGTTTGGTGGCCAAGAACAAACCTAGGCAACGTACGAGACAAGCTACAAAGACTCCAAAGGCTCGCATGCGCGGCCACCACTGGCTGTACGAGGTCCACACCGACTGCAGCCATGGAGGTCATGTTAAGCCTTCCACCGCTGCACCTACACATACAACAAGAGGCCAGTCTCTCAGCGGTAAGGCTGCGAGCCCTTAACATATGGTCCAACATCATAGGAGCTCTTCACACAACTTGCCTGGATAAGGTATATGACGAATTTCCAGTGCTCAATTCGGGCACGGATCGGATTCATAAACAAGCTATCTTCGACAAAAGGTACAAAATACAGTTATACGAGGACGACAATTACGAAGGACTCAATCCTCGGGAGCTCAGAATCTTCACTGATGGGTCCAAAACAGACAGCGGATCGGGCTCTGGAACCTTCTCAGAAGACCTGAACATGTCAATCACCACTCCGCTAGGAGCCCATAACTCGGTATTCCAGGCTGAGTGCATGGGCATCATAAACGCGGCGGCTGCCATCACTGCAAGGAAGGTAGTAGGATCCTCCATCCGCATACTCTCCGACAGTAGAGCAGTCTTGATGGCTCTAAAAAGCCATATAGTCACATCCAAACTTATACACGAATGCCACGAACGACTAATGGAGGTATGTCATAACAATAAGATCACCCTACAATGGATCAAAGGACACAGCGGATCCCGGGGTAACGATGCTGCGGACGAGCTTGCCAGGCAAGGATCGAGTGCGGGAGCGATTGGCCCAGAACCGATCCTCCCGATACCGTTTAGCAAGGTACGCTCGATGCTGCTGGCACGTACAGGGAAACTACACACAGAACATTGGCTAAACCAGACTGGATGCAGACAGGCCAAACAAGCCATGCCTGGCATCAACGGAAAGCTCACAAGGGTGCTCCTTCAACTAGGAAAGACCCGACTGAGCATGGTAACCAGTGTCATAACAGGTCATGGACTATTTAACAAACATCTTTTTATAACAGGTGTCACAGACAGTCCCCTATGCAGAGGATGCATGGAGACAGAAGAAACAGCCTCTCACGTGGTGCTGGAGTGCAGCGGAGTGGCCCCATACAGGGCAAAACATCTCGGATCCCCGAGAGACCTCCCCGAGGTCCTACTCAACATCAAAGGTTTGATAGGTTTCCTCGAGGAGCTGGGCTGGCAGGACTAGCCCACCCCCATGTCACGCAAAATAGGCGCCAGTCGTCGAGTTGCGGAAAATCGCCCGAACTACAATACAATACAATACTTCTTTGTTTGCCTTATAAAGGTGCTAACAAATTAGCTACCGATATCTTTACAGTTGATAGTACTCGGCTCCTGAAGTATATGTAAGTATGAAACATTATAGGTTTTATGATGTTATTTTGAGAAAATTGGAAAACAAATTTGCTTTGTAAAAAAACTCTGTTAATGAGATAATTAAATGAGACCTCATTGAACAGATTCTAAAACCTCTTTTAAATATAAAACTTAACTGGCCACTTCACGCTGATAAATCAAATGACACGTTGACAATGACATTTAAGACAAACAAGCAGTTAAATACATGATGATTATTTTTTAGATAGAATTATAGTTTATTTATTTTGTTCGGTAAATAAAATAAAAATTATGAGAAACTTTCTTAATTTATATTAAAAGTTAATTGTTCTAGTGTTCTAGTACCAACCATCTCGTAAAATTTCTGTAGCTAATTTGTTAGCACCTTATATATAAATAATACAATAATTTCAAATTACAATATCCTTTATTTACCAAAATGAACAAAATTATTATTATTACATACTTATCGTAAACGGGTGTAAAAAGACAGGATTTTCAACGTCAAGGACGATTTTTACCAATAATCCAAATATGAACATTTTAAATCATTTTTAGGGTTCCGTACCCAAAGGGTAAAAACGGGACCCTATTACTAAGACTCCAATAGATTATATTCTGTTTTTTATTCCGTAATTCAATGCCCTGAAAGCAGCAGACCCTATTTTGAGGAACACGGGATACTGCCATTGCCGTGCCAGTATATCCTATCATTAGCCATATATGCGTGGAAATATAAATATTTATTTAAGGAACCAAATAGTGTCCGGAGAAAATATCAGCTTGTTATCCCCCCTTCCAAAACAAAAATGCTATCCAATAGCCCACAATATACAGCAATCCGGGTATACAATAAACTGCCAAACAAAATCAAGTCGCACAATAATTATAAATTATTTTATAAGGCAATCAAGGAATTTTTGTTACACAAATGCTATTATTCTATAAATGATTTCTTAAATGATAATTTGGAATAAATTGAATTTCATAATAATAATGTAAAAATTTGTAATTGTAAAAATATTAATATTGGGATAATTTTATGATAAATTATAATTTAATATAATTTAAGCTGGTGAATAATGTATAGCTGTTAAAATATAATTTAGACTAAGTATTATTTAAGTAACTATGTTGCTATGCCCTAACGGGTGCATGTTGTAACCTAAGATATAAATAAGACCTAATGTAAACACATGTATGCAATAAATGATATGACTATGACTATAATCCGTAGACTAAAATGACATTTCATGTGGTACTAAGAAATGTCATGTCTTACATATGAAACGTCATTTTAGTCTACGGAATAAAAAAACAGACCTTAGTTATCTCAATTTGTAGTGTTATAAAACAACACCCTGAATGTTAAACTACGTCAGTTTTGCGTCAACGTCAAGAAATGTAGGGGAGAGGTGGGCATGACGGGATACTCAATGTTTCAATTCCAATAAAACTGAAAATGCTATTTTTTTTAAGTTTTTGTTATTTTTATTTTTATCTTTGGTAATCAGTCTTTCATAATCAACACTTACTAGGAACTCTCTAGTTAGATAATTAAATTAAAAATAAATTAAAATGGCCAAAAGTGCCTTCTCTCCATCTTGCCCCCCAAGTATGGTAAGATGGGGAACCCCTACGGGACAAGATAAGAATGATTCATATAAATATTATATTTAGGGCCTAAACAAAACTTAAATTTTTGGCTTTTGGGTCCATCGTCTGATAACTTCTCACGAACTGTTTTACTTTTATTTCTTAAGTCGTCTGAGAGACAGAAAATGTGTTTAAACAGCTAACATGTACCCCATCTTCCCTTGTTAATTTTATTGTTTGTTGGGTTAATTTTATTGTTTGTAAAAATTGACATGTAAAAGTGCCCCTGTGGCCTATTTGCTGAATAAATGTTTGATGTTGATGTTGATGTTGAAGAATAAATAAATTCAAATCCGCAATTCTTCATCAGTTTATCACTTTAAAACTACGGCCGTCAAGATGTACCCCATCTTGCCCCATGTGCCTAATGAAATTCGAAAGTTTTTTGTAAAATAAACCGTACTTGAAACCAAACAAGTCCTTAGCTGTTGGCGTGATTGCTGGGCCATAGGAATAAATTAACAGTATATATGTGCTGGTGATAATAAGGAAACAAACGCAAACCAAATAAAACACAAAAACCGGCCAAGTGCGAGTCGGACTCGCGCACGTAAGGGTCCGTACCATAATACCATTACGCAAAAAATGGCAAAAAAGTCACGTTTGTTGTATGGGAACCCCACTTAAATATTTATTTTATTTTGTTTTTAGAATCATTTATTCATCAATTGTGCATTACAGGTAATGAATACAGGTGTTATAAACAATTAGTTATAGTTTGTTATAACGGCAACAGAAATACATCATCTGTGAAAATTTCATCTGTCTAGCTATCACGGTTGATGAGATACAGCCTGGTGACAGACGGACAGACAGACAGACAGACAGAAAGCGGAGTCTTAGTTATAGGGTCCCGTTTTTACCCTTTGGGTACGGAACCCTAAAAATAACAAGGAATATGGCAAAAACAGTTTTTTTGCAAATAAATAATTAACGACACCATTTGTCTAGCCGGTCACTGTGCGAACTGATTGCTATGATGGTGACGCATCGTCATGCGTTAACGGGATTCTGATGGTTGGTCAGTCGGTCTGGTGGTTGGTTACTCGTCTTGCCCCTCTCTCCCCTACATAAGATAGTGATTAGATACACCAAATAGGTGAAAAAACGCCTCAAGCGTAAAAGAAACCACCAAAAATCATTTTATGTCGCATTACAAGCCTTATTTAGCTATGAATACTAATACCCCCTTATTCGTAAAACTTTACGAGCCTGAATTAGTTAAATTATGTTTTATCCTTTTCTTACAAATACATAAGTCAAAATGACAGACAAAGACAAACGATTCATATAGCTAATTCAATGACTATTAATCATATTAATCACATTATTTAATTTATTTTAACTTAATTTATTATAAATATGTGTTATTAATAACGTAATAATATACAAATATAAGCATAGAGTAATAAATTAATAAGCCTGCAGTATTTGAAATGTCCGTAATATGTACAATTCCAAAATACGGGTTATACGGGTACCACGGATGTTGCGCCACATAATCTCATATGTCAAGGTGTTTCGGCTGAAAGCGCCCTGGCAGACTTATATATTCCTGAAGAGAAGGTTCATATCTACCGACTGGAATTGGTTTCATGCTGGTATCAGATGGGTTAATTTAGGGGTCCTGATGGTCACCTTTGAGAGCGTATGCCAAGCACTTCCGGCAGGAATCATACTGGCAGATTTCGCTTTTCTGTATCTACCAGTAAATTTCTAACTGATGCCATAGCTTTTATTGCAGTATCAGATGGGTTAAATGACCCCCCCTTTTTCGCACCGGAAGTGGCTATTTTTTTTGTACTTTCGGCTAGTTCCGCCGTGGCAGACTATCAAATTCGGACTTAGCATCAGTTTTATGGGAAACCATTGTGCATCTCATCGCGGTATCACGTTGGTTCGAAACTTTACTGCCGGCTCTCCAACCACAATGGTTTATCGAGAAAATAAAATAACCATCAAATTTTCATCGGTGCAAATTTACTGCTATTTTCAATCGCATAATACAATCTGTGTTGGTAGTTTTTTAAGAAATTGTCAAGTCAATGTCATTCCCGGTATTTATCCCTATTCACCCGGTTAACGGTACCTGATTTATGTGCTGGGGAGGTGTACAGATTTTTAATCCCTTGTTATATATATTAGAAGATTCTTACTCTTAATCATTAGGTACATTATTAAATACTTACACAGACGGACCGATATGACGAAAGTGCTCACCGTAGTAATGTTTAAAAAAATAAAAAACAAGAAAAAAAAAAGCTTACCAATTTGTCAGCGAACGACCAAATACGTCTTGGTACTCGTAGGTTACCAAAAAGTTAAAAAATAAAATCGAATTAAAGTAGCCACGAACTGTGCGGTGAGTGATCAAAACTCAGCGTGTCATTTTTTCCTTTGCAACCATTATGGCGCTCGTGCCACCACCACAAAATATCCGTTCGTCACCGTCCAGTAGGTGAACAATTTAGGGGTCAACATAACTAGAAGTGGGTACATTAGGATGACTCTTACATCTATTATACATTCAGGGTCTGGGTCCGATGCTTGGTAAGTTTTAGAAGTGCATGTATTATGAATTTCTCAAAATATAGTATTTGTGCAACAAGAGAGCAAAAATGATTTTAGCTGAGAGTCAAGCAAAATGTTTTCGTTCGGAATCTTGCAACGTTTGCAAATCTTGCGCAACGAGGTATTGAATATCACGAAGTGACAAAAAAATTATCTTATGTTGAAGAAGAACAAAAATACAAATATGTTACACATGCAAATTTCCACTTCAGCAGGGAGGAAGAGAAAACATCCAACATATAGGTTATATATTTAATAAAACCATAAACACAACAAAATTAATTCTAAACTTACAATAAAAAGTAACCTAAAATTAAAACTACCTACAAAACTAAAACTAATAACTAAAAAAGAAATAAAACATAACATGGGTGACCTAGCTTAATATGTATATATTAGGCTAGATCACCCAGGTCCGAGCCCTGTGGAAGGGTTCCCATAAGGCTGGCTGCGTTCTCCCTTTGGATGGCTATGCCGATCCCATGGGCGAAAAACGAGCCAGATGACCAGGTGACCTCGCAGATTTTTCTAGCCAGCTGCCGAAATAATTTGTGAGCGCTTGGGCACCACGGTCCAAGACTCTCGACTGCAAATGCCGCAAATATATGGCTGTCAGTGAGAGCCATATATTTACATATAGGTAAATAAAAACTTTTTACAAAACAAAAATTAAACAGACTTCAAACGTATCAGTTAGTTACCAATATACTTAAATAGGATAATATTTCGCATCCTTTTTTAAGTCGGTTTTTTTTGTAAACTGTTTTTATTTCTCCGATTTTAATTTAAAGACACGGCGATTTTGTGACGCGTGAGTCGCGTGACGCATGAATGAAAAACATCTTTTTAACGATAAATTCGTAAACTTTCCTGAATATTCAGGATTTTCCTCGTGTCTGTCTGGGTTCACTCAATCCCCCAATCCCCCAATCCCTCAAACTCACTTCCCCTCAACCCTTGATCACTGAACCTCTCGACCCAGAACCCCTGACCCCTCGACCTGAGACCTCTTAATTCCTAACCTCCGACCCCACAACACCCAACCCCCGACCACTAAGTTTTTATTTGCCTATTAACCACTCATCCTTCAACACACCATCCCCTCAAACCCTGACTCATTAAGCTCCAACCCCTCAATCTCCAACCTCGGACCCCTCAAATACCACCCTCTGCCTTAAGCTCCCATGGCTACCCCTCACCTCTCAGTCTCGTTAGTCATTTCCAGTACTACCGACATCCAAATTCATAATTAAATACACCCGCTTATGTAAGGGAAGTTCCACATACCATCTGTGGTCTCATCAGGTTCACAGGAAATGCTTGACTTGCTTAAGAAAAACCCAAATTACCATACCTATTTACATGTGCCTTTAAAAATTTAGGAGTTCCCTCAAGTCCTTATGGATCCCATAATCAGATCAAAACCTAATAAATATGGGAACACCTTAGAAGTAACACCTTTTAAACAAAAATGGATTATCAAATCGAACCACGGCGCTCGGAATTGAACATACATAAAAAAATGGCCACAACCGAATACAGAACCTCTTCCTTCTTGGAATTGAAATCGGTTAATTACGCAGTCCCAGGTCCAGTCGCAGTTTCATTTCCAATCCCAGTCGCAGTCACGGGTGGAATATCACTGGAGTATCAAACCAATGCGTTGCATTCTAGTTTCAAGGTAGTTTAGAATAAAGTATCATCACACCATAATCTGTCCAGTTTATTTTGGTACAGTGCAATAACCGAATAGATTTCGATTACCGTAAAAAATAATTCATTTTTTAGCAAGAATAATATTGCACTAGTCATCCAGAACGGAACCCTCAGGCGTTTTTTTGTCCAACATAAAGCGGTCGAGAGCAAGGTGCGGCAACCGCGGAGAATCGGAACACGCGACACCGTGACGGGGTGCACGATTGAAACGAGAAAAACGGCTTTAGACCTTCCATGAAAACGTAAGTGACGTTGTTAAATGGTACCAAGTCTCATTAGCTATGTACAATGGAAGAAGCAAGATTAGTTTTCATTAAAATAGGATACTTATTAATATACAATATAAATAAATAATTATAATCTTTAACAAAAAAAAAAACAACTACACAAAATAGTTTGAAATGCCATTTAAATTACGACCATAGTGCATCTTCTACCAATTTCAATTATTAATTAAAAGATGTAAAATACTTGTCGGTAAGGTGTGCCATTCCGGTCGTCACCAGTAGTTCCATTTCAGCACTGTTTAAATGCAAATTCTTGATTTCTAGATGAAAATACAAAAGTCGCTATAAGTATGCTTATGTATTTAAATTAAGGAACTCCCTCAGTTTGTCATGGAACTCATCATTAGAACTCGACGTTGACAAAAATGTTGCTTCCTTGCCTTACTTGTCTGAAACTTAACGAAGACGAAAAATACGTGACCAAAGGACATTAGAATGTACATAACTACATATTAACGGCTGGAACATTCATTTTACATGACAAATAAACAAATTGATAGACAACAGTTAAATTATCGCAGCAAAAAAAGCCTACGATTTTTATCATGCACGCACATCGAATAGTATCGATAGCGCCTTATGCGCCCACCATGTGTTGTCCATATGTTTCGTAATAACACATACAACCTTACCTACCTACTTGAACACAGCTTATTCATCATTAAGAAAGGAATCATGTGTGAACAAGTTTGGAGTTTACAGGTTCCTGCAGCTTTAATATAAATTTAAAACTTCAATCTAGGCTACAATTGGTCATTTAGACATTACCTATCTAAAGTTGATTTCCTGTGTACCTAATCAAAGTAGGTAACTTTATAACGATAGCGGTAGGTGATCACCGACCGGTAACGATAACCACCGTAAATCATTCAAAACTGTAACGGTAGATGATATTTTGTCAAGTCTTCAGGAATTCAATGACAATGATAATTACCTATGTTAAAGTTTAACTTAATCATCAGTTACCGATGTCAATTTTTTTTCACCTGAAACTTCAATACCCTTTAAAAGTCGCTTTGGTTAAATTAAATATTTAAAATATAGTAAGTAGACTAAGTACTGATCTGTCAGGTCGCTCATACCATTGAACCCTAAAACTCTGGCACACTTAAGACATTCTTCTTCAAAAGGCTGATATTCGTAACAATCGGTAATTTTACATATGGCTTTTGTTACTTTTTTATTCCACCCTTTTATGTGTCGACGGCAGAATGGTAGCGGACTGGGCGTCAATTAGAGTCATTGTGTTGACTGAAGATGATTGATCGGTTTAGAGGTTTAGACTAAAATAGTAAATTCGTGCCAGTGATTACATATCTTTAACAGGTTGTATTGAGTCATGATATTTTTGTACAGGTGTTACCGAGTAAGTATGTGAGAAGGTACAAAAGAAAAAAATATGTTTTCAACGAAGAACAAAGCTCTTAAATAACTTAAGTTTTCATGACCCTTCCTAAACCATTAATAATTAACTTAATTTTATGATATAGTATTAGTTTGCTTTTATCATAACAAAATCCTGGTTAATGATACTATATAATGAGTAGGTATTTTCTGATACACATAGGCCTACAACAGTAGCAGTTTCCAGCATGTCTTGCACATAAAGTAAGTGGGCTTCCTCCCTCGCAGCGCTGGCTGGCGCGCCCCTATCACACGTGGACCACGCTAAAGACGCAGCGCAGCGCAAAGCGCTCCACTACTAATATCATTTAATTTTAAATATTTCTAATGCATTACATAATTAGCTTTCAGTTGATACTAAATAGTTTGAGTCCCGGGGAAGGACATAGGGTTGTTTTTATCCCAGAAATCATCCTTTAAGGGGATGAAAAGGGGGGTGGAACTTTGTACGGGGAATCGATAAAAAGCAGATTGGGTAAAAAATAAGCTACGCAAATCATTAACTCCACGCAGACGAAGTCGCGGGCAAAAGCTGGTAATATTATAACTGCGAGTGTGTCTGTCTGTCTGTCTGTCTGTTACCTCTTCACGCTTAAACCGCTGAACCGATTTAGTTGAAAATTTGTATAGAGATAGTCTGAGCCCCGGGGAAGGACATTAAGGTAGTTTTTATCCTAGAAGTCATCCTTTAAGGGGGTGAATAGGGGGGTGGAAATTTGTATGGGGAATCGAGAAAAAGCTGATTGGATAAAAATAAGCTACCCAAATTACTAACTCCACGCAGACGAAGTCGCGGGCGAAAGCTAGTATTTCATTACTTCAAATAAGTGCAACTTATTGCTATAGTTAATTATTTACCATGAATTTATTCTGCCTTAAGTAATTAGAATCGTAAACGAGCTGTAAAACGAAACCAAATAGATAAAAAAATATGAATTCTGTAGAAGCAAGTTTGAAACTGGCTACCTCGTAAATCGTTGCCGCGTGAATTAACCACGCCCACCAAATCATTCGGTCTATATCATTCGGTCACCTTTATCATTCAAAACGGATGATTTACATCTTGCAAACCAGTAGACGATAATACTTATTTTATTAATATACACCGCCTGTTAATTAAATCTGTAACGACAACATATTATAAGTATCTTTACACATGTGCTTTTGCATAGGAATTTGGGAATAAATTAGAATTATTTTGTACTGGCTTCTGCCCGCGACTTGGTCTGCGTGCGATGACGATGATGATGATTGATAAAAACTATCCTATATCCTTCCTCGGGCCTCAAACTATCTCCATACTAAATTTTATCTAAATCGGTTCAACGGTTAAAGCAGGTAACAGACAGACAGTTACTTTCGCATTTTCAACATTATAATTATTATACTAGATTTTGCCCGCGACTTCGTCTGCGTGGTTAGTAATTTAGGTAGCTTATTTTTTATCCAAACTGCTTTTTATCGATTCTCAATACAAACTACCCCCCCCCCCTTTTTACCCCCTTAAAGGATGACTTCTGGGATAAAACATACCCTATGTCCTTCCCCGGAACACGGAGAAAAAAATCTAGTTTCCTTTAACAGAATATTGTAAATTCAACTAGATTTTATTGTATTATATGTGACAACTAGACTTTTTTTACATATTAATAGAAAAATCTAGTTATTTACAACATAATTTCTAGTTCCTATTACCCACAGCAAATAAAGGCAACACACCGGTCGTGATGGGTTTCCATTAAACGAACCATTTCAGAAACACTATTGCCCCTTTTTTGCATAAGTTTAAGAAACTTGTTATGTACCTACTTATATAAAAATCATTATTTTTATGTAAGTACAAAAACTACCTATACCTACATGAAAGTTTAGAATTCACTGCAGTTCCATGAAATTCAGAAACAGTTACGATTACCTATACTTGTGTATTAAACACCGCGGGGTAAATAATCGAAGCTCAGCATTAAGTTAGTAGAATAAATATATGTGACGTTTTCAATCAAAAGGTACCACATTGTCGCTTAACATAAGGAAAATTGCTTGTGTCTTTTACGGAAAACATGCCAGAGCGTCCTTATGGCAGGCGACAATGTGGTACCTTTTGCTTAAAAACGACACATATGTACTATATCATAGTTAATTAGCGGTTAATAATTGTACCTACCTCTGACCCAGGCTCTTTTTTCCGTTATCCCTTAGGTAAACTTAGCAAGTAGATAAAATATAACAGTAAACTTGTTAGTTTGTACTCGGCCTATTCTATAGGTACATGTCGGCTAACGATAACTTTAATTACTGATTTTATGTCGCCTACGCACAGCAAAACCGGGATTTAAAACTCTGGTTATCGACCGATTCCAGTTAAATGATTTATCGCCCAACATCGGCCGTAGCTTACTACCACATTAGTTTAAGTACATACATACTTGAGAGAGCAGATTAAAGCAATCCGGTGATATTATGTTTAAAGTTAAACTTTTATTCTATCGCCCCAAATTTTTTGGGCTGTCTTTAGCATGTCGCGTGATGCATTACAGCATTAGTAAAATTCTACTTTATTCCTAGTACTAAAGAGGATATAATAAGATAGAGCGGTACTGTCATAGTAAATTTTGTAACCACTGTAAATTCACTGCCATCTATCGACATACTTTAAAACTAAAAATGAAGATTTATAAATAGTTATTTACGATACAAGTGCGAAAAAGAGGAAATTCGAAACGAGTGGCGATAAATTAAAACACGACCGAAGGGAGTGTTTTAAATCGACACGAGTTGCGAATTACCTATTCGCACGTGTATCGTACAACGTTTTACAGTACATATGGCAGTTTAAATTTTTGACGTAGTTACGAAATGTGCTAATTTACGCACTAGTGCTGAAAAGTAGCACCATGTGTACTGTAAAATACATTAAAATGTATTTAAATATGGATAAATGATTTTTATATTTGCATTAATTATTTTTATATGATTTTGACCTATTTTTTCCTTAGACTGTATCCATCTATTACGGAGTTATATCTATCTTTGCTAGTACTTAGAGTTTATAGTTTTTAGGGTTCCGTACCTCAAAAGGAAAACCCTTATAGGATCACTCGTGCGTCTGTCTGTCTGTCCGTCTGCCACAGCCTATTTTCTCCGAAACTACTGGACCAATTAAGTTGAAATTTGGTACACATATGTAAGTTTGTGACCCAAAGACGGACATCTAACGTAAACAAATGAATATTAAACACGGGGGCTAAATGAGAAAATTAAAATATAAAGTTTGTCAAACTTTATCGTGTTACATATCAAATGAAAGAGCTCATTATGAGAATCTCAATTATATATTTTATATAATTTTAGGATAAACAGTTTAGAAGTTATTCAAGAAAATAGGCAAAAAATGACCATTCCCCCGTTATCTCCGAAACTACTGGGTCAAAACATTTGAAAAAAATACACAAAGTAGATCTTTACCTACAGATCACCGGAAAACCTATTAGAAATGTGCAGTCAAGCGTGAGTCGGACTTAATTACTTAGTTTTTGATTCGACCCCTACGGGTTTTTTAAAGACATTTCGCATAAAAAATACATTGTTTAAATTGTGTAATGTACGGAACCCTTGGAACGCGAGTCCGACTCACACTTGGCCGGTTTTTTTTTAAATACAATACACATATACATTCATAAAATACAATACACGTATACAATACTTAATTCATTATGGCTGATATTTGCTTATAACTTCATACAAAATTTTAAGGACAGTAGACCTTATTAACCTTAAATACGGTGGGTTTCTGTCAAATTCAAAAAGAATCAGTCAAAATACATAAAGGATAATGGGTATGTACGTTAGTAAAATTCTACTTTAATTCTAGTAGTTAGAGTTCATACTTCATAGTCTTTTGTCATTGTTCCTTATGTTTTTCTAGAATATTCGATATTCTAAATGTAAAAGAACATTCGCTACTTAGATTATATTGTACTGTGAATAGCAAATAACAACTTAGCAACTGTTGTTTACTGTCAGACAAAAGTAAATATCGTAAACAAATATAATATAAGCTTTTTTTTCTCTATTAATTTTTAAGTGTAACAGAATAAAAATGGAGCAAGCATTAAACACGAGACATTCTGCAAAAAATAGTGCGATTTGATTCCGCTAAAGGCACGTGAGAGGAACTAGAGCGCATCTATGGAGAGATAAGAGCTATGCCTGAAATTCTTCAGCTACAAGATGGACCCGAATCATGACATCGTTACTCATGTGTTAATTTTAATTTAATTTAATTTCTGGAGCAAACTGTGTACGGAGCTACAGAGCGTCGTGTGTCGATATTACCCGAAATTCTCCTAATGTGATACCTAATTATTGCAAAGAAAATGGATATAGAGTCTGAAGCTGCAAGCGGTGGATTCAACCTACTTGGTACTTACACCTCCTGTTCTTATTAGTTACTATCTTTGTATAACAAATTAAAAGCAATAGAAATACTTACTTCACTATTATGTTTTTGTTATTTTCATTACACTCTTTAAAACCTTTAAATTTCAGAATGCCCACTATACGAAAAAAAGTTTCACTTGCATCGTGGTTTCCTAAAACCACACATTTATTTATTTATTTAGTCAGCCCAAATCCGTTAAAATATAAATTTATTATGCGAAACAGCTACGACCATAAGACCAGAATAACTATACTATACTTACTGATTACCGAAAGTAGGTATCTAGATGTCTACAATTTTAACATCTTAAAATAATATAAGTAAGAGAATAATAGTTATGTTATTTTTGATAGTTATCTATTTACTGACCTAGTCATTGGGTACCTACCTACCTATTTAAGGGACCGCGAGGGAGTCCAATAACCGCTCCGTAAAAAATCCTGATCACCAAAAATAAATCGGCATGAAATTGTTATTATTATTTTATTTATTAAGGCAACTATAATATTACAATCATTACATAAACATCTGGAGCGATTTATAAATACATACTTGTATAAAGTCCGTAATAAATAGTCATAGAAATCAGCTTCCAGCTATTACGGTACGTCGGCAATTCGGAGAGATACGAAATTTTTATTATACAGAATGAATAGTTATTACAAGCAGATGAAAGTCGATAGACGCCGGCGCGTGCGTCGTGTTATTTCGGAATGTTTTGCTAGATGTTTATCGCTGAAAATAATGGGTTCCTGTCGATTTCTTGATTCAATTTTTAAACAATATTTTTTTTTATAGATTATATTTGGTTTGCAGCGTCATATCAATATTAATTGTAATATCGCCCTAGAAACAGCGGGTGTCATCGCATTGACATTATAAATTCAAATTTCGTGAACTTTATTATAATTTTATTAGGGCCACTTGCACCATTCACTAGCCTGCGGCCTGTTTATCAAAAGTGTAGCTTGTAATACAAGTGGAAGTGCCTTTTTGACAGCTATTGTTAGAAAGGGACTTCCACTTGTATTACAAGCTACAAGCTTTTGATAAACGGGCCCCTGGTGTTAGCCGGTTACCCCCTTTGTTTACATGGAGTAATGCATTTAGGCATTCCGCCTAGCCGGGGAACTAGGACGGATATGTCGGACTCGTGGCCAAGGGGCCAAATACCGACTAAACCCTCCACGGTATGCCCGTCTCGCAGCAATGGTGGCGGTGAACACGGGATCGCAGAGCACTCCACCGCGAAAACCGCCTGCTACCGACAGCCGAAGCTGTCCCCTCCTTGGACCCGAAGGCCCTGGAGCCGAAGCTCCCCCTCTCGAAGGTAGTGTGCAGGTTGTCCCTCATGACAACCTCCACGCCGGGGAGATGGAAAAACCCCGGGTTCCACCCCCTCAGGTTGCCTTAGCGATTTTTTATAAAAGCGTGCTGAGCGTGGAAGTGTTGGAGACGTTTGTTATCTTACATGCCCCAGTTTGTTAGCTGTTTAAAATAAGGAATTAAAACCATAATCCTTCGTGAGTAAAGGACCCATGTCCGTTATAAACATTGTTACAGGTAATCTATTCGCATGCCATTCCTCTACTTGGAATACTAGAAACTAAGCTAAACATCGCTTCATATACATGTATTATTTAGCTAATACATTATTGCAAGCCACAATTTGGCCCGCAGTACCGTTGGGACTATAGATCAGCTCAGGTGTTGGCGGCCTGCGGGTATGGTGTGGTGTAATTCAAGAGCAAACGCCTTTCGTATCAAGAGATACTCGTACCATGGAAGCTTTAGTTTCATACGTAGGTACACATTCATTATCTCGTACATTAAGATGTCTTAGTTAAGAGTTAAATATATTATCCCCCCGGTCTTTGCCATCGACAGCGTTCACCCTCACACCTTGGATCCTAAAAGGTCCCGCACAGTACGGTTTACGAGGGATTTCCTCCCGCGGTACCTGTCGAGTTTTCGGCAACGCGCTTGTAGCACCCCCGGAATTGCAGGCGTACATATACTTAACTATGGTGATCGCTTCCCATCAGACGGGTCGTATGCTTGTTTGTAGTGATGCAACTAGCGTTTTACGAATACTTATTCGTATTCGTCGAATATTAAAAACCGGCCAAGTGCGAATCGGACCCGCCCACCGCGGGTTCCGTACTTTTTAGTATTTGTTGTTATAGCGGCACCAGAAATACATCATCTGTAAAAATTTCAACTGTCTAGCTATCACGGTTCATGAGATACAGCCTGGTGACAGACAGACAGACGGACAGACGGACAGCGGAGTCTTAGTAATCCCGTTTTTACCCTTTGGGTACGGAACCCTAAAAAGGTATTCGTAGGTGCCTAGCTATTTTTTTTTAGGGTTTCGTAACCAAAATTACTACAACGGATCCCTATCGTGTCATCATGTTCGTCTGTTCGTACATTTCAACCGATTCTCGTGAAATTTAGTGAGTAGGTTCGATGATTAAATACCTACATTTTTCGATTCAATTTTAGGATTTTTTTCAAAATAGCAGTCATACATTTATTCAGTTTCTAAGCTATGCTCGCGAGGTCTACAGCTCACAGAGCCACTAGTAAGTATATGTATTCATACATTAATTAACCTATCTCGATGTATGCGTATGTTAGAATCTTAGATCAACTCGAGTCATGTGGCAAGGCAAGGCTATGTGATTTTATAAATTGGCCTGACCATCCCGATTTTTTCCTACTTCTCACTGACTTGAATAAGAAATAAATGACAGCGTTTTACACAAAAATAAAACTCTACTTAAATAACTTACCATATTCGGAACCTAATACATAATTGAGAGTGGCAACACATTTATAACAAATAAACGATCTACACATTAGTATTACACTTTTTTAATGACAGTTATATTTGTAGTTAGTCCGTAGCTACTTATATGCTACATGGAGATTGGAGACAAATGCATATACGTATTCGTAAAGTGATGTTCGTTTTCATAAATGTACTATTTTGTTGCATCACTACACTGGTTTGCCGCCGACGTGGTATAAAATAAAAGAAACCTTTAAGATCCGGCTTAAACATCAAATATATTTCTCTTCCAAGAACGCTTATCCTCACATACTTGCACTATACGCTATTGGACTGGCAGGTGAGATCCAACATTATATTGTGGCCACCACGCCCGTCCATATGGAGGCTTAGTTTGAACTGCTAAAATATTAATAACTATCATTGTTTATGAGGATTCACTGTCAACGGTGCTGGTTATTGTTGCAAAATAGGTACTATTCATCTTATAATATGTTAAATGCTCAGCTTTTCTAGTCATTATTATGGTGAGAAATAATTTATTTAATATGTAGGTACATTAACATTACACACATTATATGACAGAGTTACATTTTAATATTATTTTTATGGCCTATGTCCAGCAGTGGACGTCTATCGGCTGGCATGATGATGATGATGATGATTATTTTTTCCCTACAGCTGTAAACTGGTTATATTCAAGAAAAACTTGATAAAATGCTTCGTGATTTCAAGTTTATTTCCCCTCACTAGCTCGGAAAGCCGTCTTTTATCCACTAGTGGGGAAAGTAATTTGACCTTGGAGCGTGTTTAAGTAGATTTTGACAAAATGCTCATAATAATGGTTCGTTCGATATTAATTATCATTAAATAAATGGTTTGAGAATTTAATAAAAAATACCAAATTTAGCTTTGTTTAATGATTTTAAGTCATAAACCTTATAATTCCATAAGAAACATTTGTTTTTTTTTAAATGATGTTGAAAATAATTCTGAACGCACAAGTTGAGTCGATACAATTTCAAAACGCATCGTCAGAAATGTCAACAATGTCAACAATTTTTTTACATAATGTTATACTATATATATATATATATATATATATATATATATACTATATGATGATTATAATTAACCTGATGATGATTGTAATGTGTACAAATAAAAACTTATTTTTTATGCGCTGTTTTTTTTGCATGTTGCACTTTTCTCGCTATAAATAGTGAGGTGAAAAGTTTTGTGTTACACACGGGTGCAAATGTATTTTACTTCTCGTGTGTTGAAAGACTCGCGGGTAAAATAAAACTTTGCACCCTTGTATAACAAATAACTATTTTATAACCAACATGACGAAGTTTATATTTATATCAAAATAAATTTCCTTAAAAATACATATCTAAATCCTAATATAAACTAAATGTAGTACGTAAACTTTTATTGCCCGAGCAAACTGGGCAAAGCTCTCGTATGTCAGGCTGTTCCCATCTACTACCGCTGCATTTCTTAACCGATTCTCGTGAAATTTTGTAATAAGGTTCGAAATTTATGGAATTTTTTGTCGATACAATATTTAAAAAAAAATGGCAGATTATGAACTGAAATACACTGAAATACACCAAAGAAAAAGTGACCAAGTCCACCGGTGGCCGAGGCGGGAGGACGTCCTGACCAGTAGACCACCCGGCCACGGCGGTTGGAAAATGTGGCAGATTTGGACTTCGCAGTCTACAGCTTACAAAGCCTTCAGTAATAAAATGCACTGTATATTTTTTTTATAATTATTTATTCATTGATTATTATGTACTTTTTAGGAATATTTACACAATTAAGGTTTGATTAGTTACTTATATCTAAACATCCTGTAAGGATCGCGGGTCAAATTGCCATGCGAAAATCACGACGGGATGTATATGTAGATTCCATTCATTATTCATGAACGATCTCTGTGAGCAAAAAATAACATAATAATATGAGTACTTTACGTAAGTTCGTGACGTACGTGAGTTTTTGTTACGTAAATTTTAAAAACTTTTGTTACTTACTTGAATGATTGATTCAAAATACTTTGACCGTAGAACAATCTCAATTGCATCATAATTCTAACGAAATGATGTCTTCATTCTTAGAAGAAGCCATCGATCGCCTTTTGTCTAATTTAAGCTATCAAACTGTAGCTACGGGAACATTAACAAATTATTGCCTGAAGCTATTCTAAGTGACCGGATATGTTACCTTTATTTTACGTACGGATGAGTTTGAACGTTATATTAAGGGAGAAAGTGCTAGTTTTGGTCGGCTGTAAAAGTGGTTTGCATTCACGAATTCAATGAGTAAAAATTAAGGCAAGAAGTTTCCGATTACTACAGGCTATAACAATATTGCCTCGAGCCAAGTAATGTCTTGGGCGGTATAAGACACTTCCTCTCGATTTTGTATACCGTTTAATATACATTGAAACATGGGAGAGTTTTGAGGGGTAATTTTTATAACATACTTACTAGTTTGTTTTAATTTTCTTTTACAAAGGATGTTGTAAAATATGATTCATTACAGTAACAACATCACTTTATTTATGTATGTAACTGTTTGTGAGGGACAACAAAAATACATAGGTAATAGTAACAATATAAATCATTTTACTCTGTAGTAATAATATCTTCACTTAAAGAAAATTTATGGATATTTTGTTTATTCAACTTTATTCCATAAAATAATGAGCAGCAAAATCATATACATACTCACTTCTGACTATAGTATATTCTATATAAAATAAATAATACAACACAGTTCGTCGAAAAAATAAATTAATATTGAAACCTCTACAAAAAATGTCACATCAACCAATTAGTAGTTTAAATCTCGGTCCCACTAAAATACCACTAACCCCATTATATAAATAAGATAATCATAGAAAACTTTTATATTTTATGGCTGAATATAGCCCTTGGCTACCGTTCTTCGTGCGTCGATAATTATTTTTATGTTCACTTGGACACTATCGCTTTGTTTCGATTCGATATTCTCAAAAACTTCATATAGGAATGCACGTTTGTTTCACGTTTGATTAGTTTTAGTGATCGTATTCATAAAGTTTGGGCTGTAAAAACAGCGGGATATTTTGTTATTGCAACGAGTGGTGTTTGATGTTTGGTGGTTTTTCACGGGCGAAGAATAAAATTGAAACGAATGAATGTAACGTGTGTTTGCTGTACCTATGTAGGTAGTGTAGGATAAATAGTTTTTCATTTGTAAAAATATATTATTTTACCCAGGGAGTTTATGTAAAATATTTTTTTATCTCTTCTATTCGAAAAGTTCACCTTTCATAGGCTGATAGCCGGGTGGGAAATACAATTTTCCAGGGTGGAAAGTTTTTTTTTAAATTTGTACTTCGAACAACGGCTAAAACAGCCATATAAGGGTGACATTAAATTGGTGATACAAAATCAATGTTTTACATACATCTTCCCTAAACTAAGCCCCTCAATTAAGTCTGATGCTTTAAAAATAATCAAAAGTAATTTGTTTAAATTTTTTATTTTATCCCGTTTTTTTAGGCTTCACATGGTTATCCTAACATAATGATAAACAAAGAAAAGGTTAAATTATTTCAAATGAACTTTTTCCTCTTTGGTTATCAATCACCTGCCACAGTTTATGATGTAAACGTGTTTTGATTAGTACTTGTCACTTGTCAAAGAAAATAAGATTTTATGCAAGATATCGGTTTTACAATAAAATTTAAGATAAAATTATTCTCGAGAAACGTGTTGACGATTTTGCTACAAAAAGTGCTGGAGCAAAATTTGGAGAATCCTCATTTCCGGCAAGATGGTGCACCAGCGCAGTTTGCTCTAAGTGTGCGAAATCATTTGGAGCAAGAGTTCCCTGACAGATGGATTGGACGAAACGGCCCAGTCGCAAAGCCGTCTCGAAGTCCCAATCTTCGCATGGCCGACTCGACATCCTTTGCGGGGCGAAATTAAAAGGAGAGTGTACGCACGGGAATCAAATACCGTCTATGAACTTCGCCAAAAGATAATTGAGGTGTTCAATTCTGTGAAAGCCAATGCAGACTCAAAATCAATCATGTGAATTAGACTTCGTGTCCAGGAAGGCGGTGGGCATTTTGCACACATCTTAAAATACGTTTAGGTAAAGTAGGTGCACACTACTTATTGAAACGTTGGTATTTTAAGATTCTGTTACATTCGGTAGATTACGTACATTAATAAATAATGTAATTTAAATTGATTCGCTTATTATTACCATAAATGTATCAGGGTACATAAGACTAAACAGCTTAAGGCCAGTCCAGACGGGAACAGTTTTGTGCTAATCTGATTAAATTGTCTGATCAAATCAGGTGGTGTGGATGCAAACGCCAATTTGGCCCGCCGATTCCCCTTTTCTTCGATTGTAAGATTATGACCGATACATAGGAGATTTGTGACGCCAGTAGGCGCGTTTAGGGGCATTATTTTTTAATTTAGAGCACTTAAATGTCACCATAATTCTCCCGTCCGTCTAGACTGGGCTTTAGTTACACGAGTGTCACTAATGGTGATATTGATAATTATTAACTTACATTGAAAACATCGAGTGACAGGTATGACAGTTAGGTATTTAACGTGGGGTAACCACACTTCGGGACTTTAATTATTTGTTTTATTAGAAAAATAGCGATAATTAAATACAGCTGATTTTAACAACGGAGTTACTGTAGTATACTATTGGGCATTAACTGAGCCACAATCAAGTGTTTTGTATCACCAATTTAATGTCACCCTGTATATTTTTGACATATTATTCGCACGACGCATTTTCAGAATATTCATATTCATAATTATCGAAATTAAATGTCAAATGCATTGCATAATTTAAAAAATATATACAAGTATTTAATATTTAAATGTATGAAATAAACATAAATATTT